>NW_015175394.1:45491-100974 GCF_001447785.1 Gekko japonicus | reverse complement strand
GATAGATAGATAGATAGATAGATAGATAGATAGATAGATAGATAGATAGATAGATAGATAGATGCTCAGGAGCCTGCACGTGGCTGGGAGAGCAGAGAAACAGCTGGGATCGGTGAAGCAGCTCTCAGCTGCAGGCTGTGGGACCGGAAGCAGCTAAAACAGGAAACGCCTCAGGAAGGGCAGGGGAGAACTGCACCAGTCACTGAAGGTGACGCAGTTCACCCCGAGAAGGCAAGGCAGGCACAAGCGGCTTTGGGGACTGAGGCCTAAGAGAAGGCCTGAAAGGGGAGCGCAACGGGAAGGTCAAAGAGGACACCTTGGGGAGTGAAGTCCAGGTTTAAAGGCCAGCTCCAGGTCTGAGGCCACAGCACATTTGTTACAGTCCCGTTAGATTCTCTGTCTACTCCAATTTGGCAACAATCAAGGGCAGTTCTGGTCACTATATCTCAAAAAGGACATCACGGGGCTGGAAAAAGTACAAAAGAGGGCAACCAAGATGAGGAAAGGCTAAAGAGTCTGGGAGTTTCAGTTTAGAAAAGAAATGACTAAGGGGAGGTGTGGACATGACAGAGGTTTATAAAATTATGCATGGGGTGTTGACAAACAGAATTTTTTCTCCGTCTCCCAAAATATTAGAATTCAATGGCCTTCAATGAAGCTGATGGGCAGTAGATTCAGGACAGACAAAAGGAAATACTTCTTTACAAAGAGTGATTAAAATGTGGAATTCACTGCCAGAGGATGTAGTGATGCCCATGGGAATAGACAACTTTAAATGGGGATTAGATAGATCCATGGAGGAGAAGTCTATCAAATGGTGATGGTGATGGAGGGGAACTTCCATATATTCAGGGGCAGTCAGGAGGCAACATTGGGGGAAGGTCTTGGCCTCTGTGTCCTGTTGTTGGCCCTCCAGAGGAACTATTTTTTAAAAGTTGAAATTCTCTTTCTCATCTTTCCAAGGGTATTGCTGTAAAAAGTGATCTGTGCATACAACTGAAAGGAATGGCCCCAAATAATTACCCTAAAGCCACATTTGTGGTTCTGACCATGCAGAAGTCACTTCCACATGACATACAAATTCCACTGGTAGAAAACACCATCAAAAATTGCCAAAACAATACATTTAAACAATTATAAAGTTGGTGGTGTCACAACAACAACATTTATGCATACTGTAACCATATTAAGGCATAAAATACAATACTTCCTCCTTTGAAGATAAGACATAAAGTCCATGTATTCAGTGTAACTTGATAACTTGATAGGAGGAGTCCACATAGTCATAACATATTTCAAACAGCCTTTGCAAAGATGCCCATTCTAGATATTTGGAAGATGCGTTTCCCTTGACTTCTTCAGTTTGCCGGCTGTGTGAGTGGAACCTGATTTCAGCAATTTCAACAGACCACAAGGTTCATAGTATAAGGAGCGAATCATAGGAGAACCTAGTTTCAGTATGCATAAATCTTGTTGTTGTGACACCACCAACTTTATAATTGTTTAAATATATTGTTTGGGCAATTTTTGATGGTGTTTTCTACTAGTGGAATTTGTATGTCTGGGATTCCTGTGACACTAGTCTTTTTCCCTTGTAGTTTGGATTTACTTCCACATGACAGGCCTGACATGAGGACCAATTTGGGTAATACCAGGCAGATCCCTGCGGACAGAGTTCCAAAGCTGAGGCACCACGACAGAGAAGGCCCTATCCCTGACAGCCGGTCACCTCAGAAGGTGGAGATACACAAAGACTGGCTTCTCCAGAAGATCTTATTGGTCAGGCAGGTACATTTGAGAACAGGCAATCCTTCAAGTAATCTGGTCCAAGACCATACAGGAATTTATAATAACCAGCACTTAAGTTATGCCCACAAGCAAACAAGAAATCAGTGAATCGCTTTAATACTGGCAAGATGGGCTCCCCCGTAACCCAGGCCAGCCAGCAATCTCACTGTGATATTTTGTATTCGGTCCCTGCGCACCAGGGGTGGCTCCTTTCCAACAATGGACTGGCCATGGCTTCAATACTTCAGATGAGCCCACCCCTTTCTGGTGCCCCCAGGTAGGTACATCACCCATCCCTCGGGCAACTGAATTATGAGAAGCACCTGCACAGCTGCTGGAATAAACACCAATGGTACCACTGCCATCATCACTTGCCCACTCAACTTTGCTAGGAGTGGTGGCTGGACAACACCATGTTGGATCCCCAAGCATCGAGAATAAATCCACGTTTTAAGAAAAGCAAAATTTATTTCAAAGCGTTGACGACATACTCAAACACGTTCTTTGTTAGAACTGGGGATACACAGTTAGATCAAGCCTAATAAAGGAACTTCAAAGAGATACAGGTCCAATGAATAACTTTCCCGCTGGCGGGCTAATGAAACGGTTGCGCGCCCAGTCCATGGGAACCAGGCAGGATATTAGACATAACACAGGTGCAGTATTCATGGGAAAAGCAATAGCCAAGCATTACAGCATCTTCTCCCCCACACAACCTCCAGCAGTTATCTTTTGCATTCCAACGCAGGAGTAGGATGATAGAAACCAAGCCGGGTGCAACAGGGAAAGGATATGTACACAAAGGTCACAGAAAACAGAATGGCAGCTTGCTGACATACTGCCCCCCTTAAAATACACTTACAACACACCTCCCGGCCCGGGCGGGAGATCTCCCGGGCTGGGCGGGAGACCTCCCGGTTTGTCCGGGAACCTTCTGTGGAAACTACGGATCAGGTAAGGGGCCCGAATATCCCCTTCTTCCACCCATTCGCGGTGCTGGGGACCGAAATCAACCCATTCGATAAGGTACCAGAGTTTACCACGTTTCACTTTACAATCCAGGATATCAGCGATCTCAAAATGTTCATCCCCTTCCAAAATGACAGGTGGAGGAGGAGTAGTTACAGGTCTCCATGGAGACGGGCCAGGATCCTTCTTTAACAGGCTCATGTGAAATACAGAATGCAAGGCACGTAAATTCTTAGGCAAAACAACATCAACTGCCACATCATTTATGACTTTGCGCACTTTGAAAGGGCCTATGAACTTCCATCCCAATTTCCTGCTAGGCCGCAGCATCTTAATGTTCTTGGTTGAGACATACACAAGATCCCCAGGTTTCAGATCAAACCCCACCACCCTACCCTTGTCTGCCTGGGTCTTGTAAGCAGCCTTGGCTGCGTCAAGTGTTTGGCATAACAGAGGCCATGCTTTTTGCAAGGACATACACCAGGTATCAGCATCCCCCACAGGACGTTGGCCCATCCCCTCCAAGAAAGGGAGGGGGGGGCTGTCGTAACCAGAGACAGCTTTATACGGAGACATGCCTGTGGAGCTATGGACAGTATTATTATAACAATATTCAGCAAGAGGCAATAAGTCACACCAATCATTCTGTTGATAATTAGTAAAACAACGCAAATATTGTTCCAGGGTCTGATTAACTCGTTCCGTCTGTCCGTCAGTCTCGGGATGATACGCGCTGCTGAGTCCTTGTTCCACCCCTAAAATGGAAAGAAGTTCCCTCCAAAATTTAGAAACAAATTGGGTCCCCCTGTCAGAAATTAACTTAGTAGGTAATTGATGAATTTTCACCACGTGAGACATAAACGATTTCGCCAACCTTTGAGCTGTAGGCAAGGAAGGAAAAGGTACAAAATGAGCTTGTTTAGAAAACAAATCAACAACCACCCAAATGATAGTGTTCCCTTTGCTCGCAGGGAGGTCAGTAATAAAATCCATGGATACCACTTCCCATGGTCTCGATGGAGTAGGGAGTGGCTGTAGAAGACCAGGAGGCTTGCCCAATCTGGGTTTAGTCAAGGCACATGTTTGGCAGGACCGAACAAACATCAAGAGGTCTTTGCGCATATGTGGCCACCAGAACTGTCTGCGGATGAGTTGTAGAGATTTAACAAAACTCCAATGCCCTGCCAGTTTCGAACCATGAGCAGACTCCATCACCTCCCTCCTCATTGAAATAGGCACATACAGTTTGTCTCCAGAATAAATCAGACCATCAGGGCTACGGACACAATCAGGCAACGTTGTCAGGGAGGCATCATCCTCAACAGTCAAAGCAGACAGATATTTTTGGACCCAGGCCCCCCCCCCCACAGGGAAAAGGGAAGGCGTAGTCTCATCAGAGTGTGGAATTGCCCGCGCTTGCGCCCTGGTGACCACGGCCCCCCCCAGATGGGAGGGGGAAAAGACAGAGTCCATGATGATCTCACGCTGACTGTCATGTTGTGGGAGGCGTGAAAGCGCGTCAGCCAGGGAATTCGCCGCCCCAGGGAAATGACGAAGAGTGAATCGAAACTTAGCAAAGAAGTCCGCCCAACGAAGTTGCTTAGCGTTGAGAGAACGGGGGGATTTCAGCATCTCCAAATTCTTATGGTCAGTCCAGACTTCAAATGGCAGTTGCGCCCCCTCCAACCACTGCCTCCACGTGGAGAGAGCCAGCCGGATTGCTGACGCCTCCTTTTCCCAAATCCCCCAGTTTCGTTCAGCGTCAGAAAACTTTTTAGACACAAATGCGAGGGGATGTAAACGACCATCCTCCCCCTCCTGCAAAATCGCGGCCCCCATTGCCACATCCGAGGCATCAGTTTGGACAATGAATTTCTTAGTTTCATCAGGGCGCGCCAGCACTGGCTCAGAGGTGAACATCAGTTTAAGTTTCTCAAAAGCCTCTGCGCAAGCAGGGGACCATTTAAGCGGGGCGCCTGGTTTCGTAGCATCAAACCCCTTTCCCTTGGTTTTGAGCAAATCAGTCAGGGGAAGGGCAATTTGAGCGAAATTCTGGATGAAATTTCTGTAAAAATTGGCAAATCCGAGGAACATTTGCAATTGTTTGCGGGTCCTGGGGGGCTCCCAGTCAAGTACAGCTTGAATTTTAGCAGGGTCCATTTCAACCGTCCCCCCAGAGATGCGATAGCCCAAAAAGTCAATGCATGTCTTGTGGAATTCACATTTTGACAGCTTTGCAAACAAGTGGTGTTCATAAAGTCGTTTAAGGACCTTGCGCACCAATTTAATATGCGACGGGAGGTCCTGAGAGTACAGCAACACATCATCAAGGTAAAGGACCACTCCCTTGAATAGAAACTCATGTAGGACCTCATTGATAAGGTTCATGAAGACCCCCGGAGCCCCTTGAAGGCCGAAGGGCATAACGAGGTACTCAAACTGCCCCAAAGGGGTATTAAATGCAGTCTTGCTTTCATCCCCCTCCCGGATGCGCACACGGAAATATGCATCCCGGAGGTCAAGTTTCGAGAAGATTTTGCCCTTGGTGGCCTCAGCTACCAAGTCCTTGATTAGCGGGAGGGGGTAAGCATTGGATAAAGAAACAGCATTCAGACCCCTATAATCAGTGCACAATCTGAGCCCCCCGTCTTTCTTCTTTCGGAAAAGTACAGGCGCGGCGAAAGGGGAGGAAGCCGGGCGAATGAAACCTCGGGCTAGGTTTTTATCAATAAAGTTCCGCAGTTCAACTTTCTCAGCCGGCCCCATCGCATAAATTTTACCTTTGGGCAATTTACAGTCAGGCAAAAGTTCAATAGCACAGTCAGTCGAGCGATGGGGGGGCAATTCGTTAGCTTCCTCTTCGCCAAACACTTTCGCCAAGTCTCTATACTCTCGAGGCAAAGAAGCTAACTCTTCCGGTTGCAAAGTGCCGCAGGGGAACTGCGCGGTCGGCTGGTCCCCCCACGAGTCCACCCAGCAGTGATTTACACACTTAGCCGACACAAACTTGACAACCCCTTCTTCCCACAAGATGTAAGGGTCATGGGTAAACAACCAGGGACTCCCCAGAACTAAGTCGAATTGCGATTTAGGGGTGACAATGAAGGATCTGGATTCCCAATGATCGCCCGCCCCCAGCCGCAAAGCCATAGTCTCGTGCGTACAAGGTTCCATGGGTGCCCCATCCATCTGGGTAAAAATGATGGGAGACTTCAAGGGGGCTATCCCCGCTTCCAGTGCCAACAACACTCTAGGGCTGATGAGATCCCTCCCACACCCAGAATCAATCAACGCTCTCACCCTAACGTGGGTTCCCAGGAGCGGATTCATTAATGAGACAGTCACGAAAAATAGGGAAGGGGTTTCTCTCACCACCTTGGGCGCAGCATTAGAATGGCCTTGTCGTTTTGCGCCTCTCACAACAGGCCGTTGTCGTTTTCCGCCGTTTCAGGCACCACCTCTTCTTCTGACTCGGCAGCAGACGGATCGTTCCCCTCCGAGCCTTGGGCCGCCTGCAAAGCTTTGGAGAAACGCGGTTTAGCCATTCCCTTCTTCCCCGTCAGCGGTGTCTTCGGGCTTGGAGTAGGCGGCTGTACTTTACGGCTGCCACAATCCACAGCGAAGTGCCCCTTCTCCCCGCACTTGAGACAGAGCCCCATCTTCATACGTAGTTCTCGTGCTGATTCCGACAGGCGTTGAGGCTTGGGTTTGGAGGCACCGGCAGCGGCGGGTCTGTTGGTCGTAGCAGCCAGGTCGAGTTTGATGGTGGTGAGCCGGTCTTCCGCATTTTCAGCTTCCTGGGTCCAGGCCATTAGGGAGACAGGGTTGACAGTTTTCAGAACCGTTTCTCGGATATCTGCGTTGAGACCCAAGCGATACATCTCAGCTAATATATGGTCAGGGTAGTCTCGGAGCTTTGCGGCTTGCTTGTGGAATTCCAGAGTGTACTCGCGAACCGACTTCTTGTTCTGGCGATAGGTGCGGAGAAACGCTTTAGCCCTTTGACTCGCGTTGACATCTTCAAATCTCGCCCGCAGCGCCCACATGAATGCTCGCAAATTCAAAAGTTCCGGACCGCGGTCATTGTGCAGTCCAACATACCATGTGGCGGCGTCTCCTTTCAGTCTTGCCGAGATGACATCAATAAGACCAGCTTCATTTCGGAACAGGTGTCGACTTTCTTCTACGAATTTATGCACCCTCACCGTGAAGAAAGCGAGTTCATCTGGGTTGCCGTCGAAGGTAGCCTCCAGTAGATCCTTGGGTCTGGGCCGTGGAGGCCTTACCAACGGGCCCAGCTGAGCCGGAACTCCCCTGGGAGGGAAACCCGGCACAACCGGTGGCCCCGCTGGCATTGGCCTCAGTGGTGGCGGCAGACCCGGCACCGGCGGACCCCCCGGCATCGGCGGTTGCACAGGCACTTGCAGAGGCGGTCTCACTGGCGGCTGTACAGGGACCTGCTGCGCTGGAACTCCCGGTGCTTGCAGCGGTGGTCCCGTCAGCGGTTGAGCAGGCATCGGCGGCGCGGGAAGTCCCGGTGCAGGAGCAACTTGTTGCTGCGCGGCGTGTGCGTCAAGGAAATTAGCCATTCGAACGTCCATCATTCCCGGCAGACCTTCCATCACATCCTGGAATGCCCGCAACAAGTCTCTCACCGAGTCTTCCAGTTCTGCTAGTCGTTCCCCGGTGGTTTCTTCCGGGATGGGGTCCCGAGGGCGGTAGTCCGGGGGTGGGTCATAGTCCTCTTCCGTTGGGAAGACTCCGGTGCCCTCCTCATCTCCTGCGTGGCCCCGCGGTCCCGACGGCTCGAACATCCACTCCTCGAGGTCCCGCTCGGGGCTCCCCTTCTCCGAGGTAGCCCCCGGCTCCGGGAACAATCCCTTGTCAAATAGACTCTCACGTAATCCGCTCCCCCGACGGGAGTACACCTCACGGGTGCCCTGGGTGTTGTACATAGTCCAATCATCCTGCTGGTGAGTCTTCCGCGGACCCCATTGCGAAGGGGTCGGAGGCGGCCAAGACAGATGTGCAGGCAGGCGGGGAATCGCTCCCCCCACGGCACCCTCCAACGAGGCTGCAGTCGTGAACACCAAAGACGCGGAGGTTTGTGGGACCGATCCAGAGTCCCCCTCCGTGGTAGGTAGGTTTCCCTCAATTCCGCTCATGATCACGCCAGATTCGGAACGATAGGAAAAAGAGAGTTCTAACAATATGTTGGATCCCCAAGCATCGAGAATAAATCCACGTTTTAAGAAAAGCAAAATTTATTTCAAAGCGTTGACGACATACTCAAACACGTTCTTTGTTAGAACTGGGGATACACAGTTAGATCAAGCCTAATAAAGGAACTTCAAAGAGATACAGGTCCAATGAATAACTTTCCCGCTGGCGGGCTAATGAAACGGTTGCGCGCCCAGTCCATGGGAACCAGGCAGGATATTAGACATAACACAGGTGCAGTATTCATGGGAAAAGCAATAGCCAAGCATTACAGCATCTTCTCCCCCACACAACCTCCAGCAGTTATCTTTTGCATTCCAACGCAGGAGTAGGATGATAGAAACCAAGCCGGGTGCAACAGGGAAAGGATATGTACACAAAGGTCACAGAAAACAGAATGGCAGCTTGCTGACACACCATCAGCACTTAGCTCAAGCAGTAGTTCCTGGTTTACATCCTTCCAGCTTCTGGGAAATTGCCTACTACCAGAAATGTACACACACACACAAACCAGCACACAGATCCTGCTCCATATACCCGAGGGGAGGAACTAATCCAATGGTGCTGGCAATGCTGCTCCCTTAACCACCTTGGAGGTGATGAGAAAGTGGGTGGCAACATCCACTGTGGCAGTGGTTCAGCACCACCACTATGAAGAGCAGCCACACGGCTACTGGTCCAAATCTCCTGCCTGCACCTCACTCCTGCCCCCAAGATGGTGAAAGGGGCTCAATCCCTCATTCAGTGCAGGGGACCAGTTGGCAGAATACCTTACCAATGACCCCTTGGTCCCTGAAACTGACCCCATTTGTGCTAATTTAAGCTTGGGGAAGGTAAGCAAGCAGACGGGTGACAACAGCTACTATGGCCACCCACTACCTTTGGGAGCAGCCATACCGCTGCTGGCACAATCACCTCCATGTATTACTGACCAACACCACCTCAGTCTTCCCTGGACTGAGATTTCGTTTATCAGCCTCAACCAGTCCATCGTGGCCTCCGGAGTTTCCACCACCTTGCCTGACTAAGAGGAAGTGCACCATACTCAGAGTTTCCAGGCAACTCCCAACAGCAGCTTATATTCTATGAACAAGTTCTGTGCCCGACAGGTAAACCCTGTCAAGGAGCACGCATCCTCTTGAGCTAGCCCTTCCATTTGTGCAAGATCAAGGATCCAGGCTTCTGTTTTAACATTTTAGATCTTTTAGATTTGATTGCTTCGACTGTAAACTTTTATTGTAAAGTTCGTACTATGAGGCTAATGTTGTATCTTTTATAATTAAGCTTAAGACCTTTGGTCATAGAAGCTAATAAATATAAGTAAGTAAGTAAGATCCAGGCCAATGCCCTGCAGGTGATAAAAAAGCATGTGAGATGAGGCTAAACCTTGAGTAAGAACATAAGAGAAGCCAAGGTTGGATCAGGCCAATGGCCCATCTAGTCCAACACTCTGTCCCACAGTGGCCAAAAATACCAGGTGCCATCAGGAGGTCCAGCAGTGGGGCCAGGACACTAGAAGCCCTCCCACTGTTGCCCCCTCCAAGCACCAAGAATACAGAGCATCACTTGCCCCAGACTGAGAGTTCCTATCTATACCTTGTGGCTAATAGTCACTGATGGACCTCTGCTCCAGATGCTTATCTAATTCCCTCTTGAAGCTGTCCATGCTTGTAACCGCCACCACCTCCTGTGGCAGTGAATTCCATGTGTTAATCACTCTTTGGGTGAAGAAGTACTTCCTTTTATCTGTTCTAACCCGACTGCTCAGCAATTTCACTGAGTGCCCACGAATTCTTGTATTATACCTCACAATGGAAAATGCCAAAGGCCTAAACTGCTGTCCCCCACATCATCTTATGGTAGTAATCTCACAAAGCAGAATGGTTAACTACTATCCAGTACTGAGCGAGATGGCCTGACCATGCATAAACCAACTAATCCATCAAGCTCCTATCAAAATCAGAAGTCTATTTTGATGCCACAGGAGTCATGTATACTTTTCCCAGCACCAGATCACAATGTAGCATTCCTATTTCATTTTGATTTTTCTTTTCTTTTACTTTTCCTTGAAAGCAAAAGGATGCCTTGTGACTGGCAAAGAAGAAAACATCTCAAGTGCCAGTTTCAAAAGCGGTAACAGAAGGTAATGCGACCCTGTATTTTTTTTTAAGATTGCTGAGGGGTTTTTCTCCTGCAAAAGGCAGGCCCAAAAGGTGACGTCACTCATTATTCAGTGCTGCTGCATCTGGCTGCTCCCGCAAGTGTAATTACCTAAATGATAATCAGATCCCATGGTGTCACCACACCTAATTTGGGAACAATAATTGATGCATGCATTAAGAGCTCAGGTGATTAAGACCAAGACCTACTTATAGCACATGTGTCAGATACATGAGGGATATGTGAAAATGTTGCAGCTAAGCCATACTAAATAGTGGCAAGTCCTTCATTGGTTAGTTTGAACAAAACATAAACAAATCTAAGAATAAAAAAAAAGTATGCCTATGGAAGAATGTATACATTAAAGTTACTGATCTATAGCAGAAGCATTAGTCACCTCACCTAGATTTGGAGTCACCTCGACCAATTGACCCAACCACCCACCCACATAAATAAATAAATAAATAAATAAAATAATCAGACAAATCACAGGACCTGGGTAATCCAAGATTTTACAGTGCCACCATCCACCCTTCTAGTAAAATGCACATGAAATTGAAAGCACAACAGGAAACAAGGCCTAATGTTTGAGGACATCAACTAATTTCAGATACAAAGAAAAGGGGCATTCCATTTTAATCATCATGTCACAGAACAATACAAAAATTCCAATCTGAAAGAGAGCATTAACATTTTTCGTATCAAACCTCTGTCCCAGATCTCAGGAGCAGTCAAGTAAACTAGTCGTACCAACTTATTTTCACTTTGTTTACACAGAACGCGATTGTCTGCTCCACAAAGGACAGTAATTTTTCATACCAAAAAAACCCAGCATATTCAGCTACATCTATATACTACAAATTGTTCCAGAAAGTTTTCCACTTGATCCATAATTCCGATCCTATACTGAATTGCATGAAATTGTTTGATAAGAAGGTGGGGAAACCCCTAGAGCATGATGAGAACGCCAGGAAGATCTCTTAGGACAATGACAGGTGGTTGAAATAAACAGCATTGTTCTGACACTTCATTTTTAAAGGGTTTTCTTTGCCATTCTAAAAATTCAAATCCAAGAAAAACCTGCCACAGTTCTCAAAGTACAAAGTGGGCCAACCAAGAAAACAGCAACAAGTACTGCTTAGAGAAACAGTTGAGAAGAAATCTCCCCCCCCCCCCCCAAAAAGAGAAGTAAAGGTAAGAACTTGGGTGGGGGGGGGGGGTGCAGTTTTTCTTCCAGAATGTTGTCACTCCTGACAGGGAAGATACATCTAAACTTCTCAAACAGAACCCCTTCTGTCTTGCAGGAAGGTATATAAATTAAGAAAGGATTTATGCTGCTTCTTGGATATTTCACGATTCAAAAAATAATAAAAGGAAAAATGACTTACTAGCAAATTTGTTTTTAGAAGTCTTCTTCTTCCCGAACCTGCCAAGAAAAGCCATTCTACACTGACTGGCCTCCACCTGCTTGGATTCTAGGAAGGCAAGTCCTTCCTGAGTCTGACTGAAGGAACGAGTCCACCCTCTTTTCTATGTAGTCATTAACTTGAACGCCAGGTAATAGCAACCACAAAAGGAGGCTGTGAGGAACGTTCGATTTTCCGTCAGGAATCTCCAGAGCTCAGCAGGGCAAGTGAGGAGGTAGCTACACAGAAGCTCACATCAGGGAAAGAAATCTCCTTTGTAGGTTGTGTTTGTCTCCAGTCATGCTCCACTGGAGGCAAATATTCTTTTGCCAACCAATTTTTAAAAGCTCCATAATGAAAAGGCAGAGTCTGCTAATTACAACGCGCTATAGCTGGAATGCAAGACAGATGAATAAGTCACTGACGGAGACTTCCGCCTTCCCTGTATAAGGAAGAAACGCAATCCCGGAAACTACTCGGAGAATGTTGCCTATTTGGTTGAAAACAAGGAGAGGTCCCCCCAGGCTCACTTGGTATATAAACAGGGAAACAAACTGGAAGAAATTCTGCAAGTTTCACAACTACATAGGAACCAGTATGTCAGCCAAACATGTTCTTGGGGGGGGGGGGGATATTTATTTATTTACAGTATTTATAGTCCACCTTTCTCACAGGGACTCAAGGCAGACTTGAGCCAGTACAATCACAAAAGGGAGCATTCAATAACCAATGCATTAGGACTTTAGAAGTCTGGAACCACCAGAAATAACTGAAGCATAGCATAAGTATTCACATGACACATTAAGTGGAGCAGAAATTACATAAATAGGATCCTAGTTACAATAAGCCAAACACAGCTATACAGACCAACAGTCCCTAATCATTTAACCAAGCAAGTTCATTTGTTTTATTTGTATCCCGCCCTACCCCACAAGTGGGCTCTGGGCAGCTCACAACACATAAATATGGCAGTTTAAAAGATTAAAATATAGTATAATAAAAGGTATTATATAATATTATAAGAATAAAAGGTATAATGAAATGTTAAAATTCAAATCCATACTCAAATCATGAGATGGCGATAATGCAGTTAAAGTGGTCTCAGAAAGTTTTCACCCTTGTTTGTGGGCTCATATATACTTTTAGCAAGTGGCAAAAAATTCCCACCACACAATACTTTAAAAAATACTTGTGCGTGGCACAGGTGAATAGAATAGGTGGGTAGGGCGAGGGGGGGTGATATAATATTGTGTCCGCTGCCACAACTAAAGGCCTGGAGGAACAGCTCTGTTTTACAGGCCCTGTGGAATGGTTGTAAATCCCGCAGGGCCCTGATCTCACTTAGGAGACTGTTCCACAGGCTCTGGCTGTGGTCGAGGCTAAGTAGACATCCCTTGGGCTGGGGATCACCAATAGATGTCGATCTGAAGAACACAAAGCTCTTCGGGGGACATAGTGGGAGAGACGGTCCTGCAGATATGATGGTCCCAGACTGCACAGGCCTTGAACTTGATCTGGTACTCAACTGGAAGCCAGTGCGGCTGGCGGAGCACAGGATGTATATGTGCTCATCCTGAGGTCCCAGTAAGGACACACACAGCTGCATTTTGAGCCAGCTGGAGTTTCCAGATCAGTCTCAAGGGTAGCCCCGCATACAGCAAGTTACAGTAGTCCAGCCTGGAGGTGACTAATGCATGAATCACTGTGACTAAGTCATTGGGGGGAGAGATGGAAGCCATTTGCCTGACCTGCTGAAGATGGTAAAAGGCTGATCTGGCATTGGTCATGACCTGGGCCTCTATTGAAAGTGAAGCTTCCATGGTCACACCCAAACTCCTCACCATCGACACTGGCACTAACAGTGCCCCATCAAGGGTGGGGAGCCAGATCCCTGGTTCCAACCCCCCCCATGGCTCAGGCACAGGACCTCCACCTTAGATGGATTTAATTTCAGTCAACTCTGCTTCAGCCAATCAGCCATGCCCTCCAGTGCTACTTATCAGTTACTAGGTTCAATTCAAAACTAGGTTCGTCAGATTTCTCAAAAGCTTATGCTACAATGAAGTTTGTTAGTCTTAAAGGTGCTACTGGGCTTTTTACTACTTTGCAGCAACACTGGATCAAGGTTCAACTCAAGGTACTGGTTATCACCTACAAAGCTCATCACGGCCTTGGATGCTCATACCAGCAGGACTGCCATGGTGCATTGGCTTGATCCAACATGGCTTCTCTTAGGTTCTTAAGAAAGCCTGGCTATAAATAAAGTTAATGAAATAAAATAACCAAACAAACCCTTTTTGTGACACTCGTCTGTCATAACTAAATGCCATCTGAAATTGTTAACTGATTGCTGTTTTTATTGATTTCAACAAATCTTAATTTTGCTGTGCATTGCCCAGAGCCCTGTGTATACAGGGATCAGGTGATTTATAAATCCAAAGTATAAATATAAAATAAAATACAACCATTTTGTGTACTTCTGCCCTATTAAAAAAGGTAAAGGTTCCCTTGCTCGAAAGCCAGTCGAATCCGACTCTAGGGTTGCGGTGC
The DNA here is from genome assembly GCF_001447785.1 of Gekko japonicus. Lineage (NCBI taxonomy): Eukaryota > Metazoa > Chordata > Lepidosauria > Squamata > Gekkonidae > Gekko > Gekko japonicus. Next base: position 86,881 of record NW_015175394.1, on the reverse strand, counting down.
TCATCTCCGTTTCAAAGCCAAAGAGCCAGCGCTGTCAGAAGACATTTCTGTGGTCATGTGGCCGGCATGACTAAACACCAAGGAGCACGGAACACTGTTACCTTCCCACTGAAGTGGTACCTATTTATCTACTTGCAATTTCTTGCTTTTGAACTGCTAGGTTGGCAGGAGCTGGAACTAGAGACGGGAGCTCACTCCGTCATGCAGCACACTCGGGCCTGCACAGAAAAACGCTTCCTCTGAGATCATCTAGCCAAGATTCACTGCTATCTATGCCAACAGAGTTCAAAGATTTTATATATCTATAAATACACACACACACACACTGAATCCAGCCTCCATTGCTCTGACACAAGGTATCATATACCTTCTAACACAGTCCATGTCGTAATGTTAATGGCAGGTACTTCTGAGTTGTTGTTGTATGGGTTTTGTACATACTGATGTTTAGTTATCGGATTTTTATTGAAATGTAGCATTTATGCTGTGAGCTGCCTTGAGTACAAGGAAAGGCAGGACACGAATTCTCCCCTCTCTGTTTTTTCTCCCCCACCCTCTGTTTTTTCATGTCACCCATATGGTGGGACCACCCAACCCTATTAGATATAGTGTGACTTGAAATCAGAATACACACAAACACGCACACAACAATTAACATACATCCAACTATCCTACACAAAGTGCAATTTCATCTGTCCCATAAAACCACTGGTCAGGAGCCACTGGACTGAAAGACAACAGGTTTGTTTGTTTGTGTGTGTTGTTGTTCTAAGATTCAAGTGGATAGCTATGTTGGTCTGAAGCAGCAGAACAAAGACCTTTAAGACCAACCTTTAAGACCAACAAAGTTTTATTCTGCGTATAAGATTTCATCTCCACATACACTACTTCAGATACATTTTTTTAAAAAGCAGATTAAGATATCATAAACCAAAGACACTACTAAAACCCGAGGGAACATCTCTTAAGACACAAGAGTTGTTGCAATCTAAGCCTCCAAAGGCAACAAGTTCCACAACAACAGGTCAGCTGCCAAAAATACCTTTATCTAGTCAGTGTATGCCAATCTGGCCTGGAACAGATTTGGCATGGGAATAGATGCTTCCTCAGGTGCATCAGGTCTAACCAGCAACTTCTTTATTTACCTCTCCCCACAGTGGGTACCCAAAGCAGCTTACGCCATTCTTCCCTCCTTCATTTTACCCTCATGACAACTTTGTGAGGCAGGTTAGGCTGAGTTTGTGTGACTGGCCCAAGGGCATAAGAACATAAGACCATAAGAACATAAGAGATGCCAATGTTGGATCAGGCCAAAGGCCCATCCAGTCCAACCCTCTGTATCCCACAGTGGCCAGAAATACCAGTGCCATCAGGAGGTCCACCAGTGGGGCCAGGACATTAGAAGCCCTCCCACCGTTGACCCCCCCCCAAGCACCAAGATGACAGAGCAACACTTGCCCCAGAGTCCCTATCTATACCTTGTGGCTAATAGCCACTGATGGACCTCTGCTCCATATGCTTATCTAATTTCCTTTTGAAGACGTCCATGCTTGTAGCTGCCACCACCAACAAGCTTCCATGGCAGGGTGGCGATTTGAACCTGGGCCTGCCAGATCCTATTCTGAAACTCTCACCACCATGCCACACTGAGACATGAGGTTTCCAGAAAAATATGAATCAGAACATTTTCAAGTGTCCTAAACTAACAATCTGATCTAGCTTATATAATTTGACTGCTGACATTCAGCTAACAAATTTTTATGCAATGTTGGTTTTATGTTCCAGGAGCAATAAATGCTTAAACTGAAATATTTTCTTAGAGAAAAAACATAATTCAAGTGTGGTTTAAATGCTATACTCAATCCAAAGCTCTATGTAGAAATTATTTGTGTGTGTGTGTGTGTGTGTGTGTATGAGTGTTAACTCCCATCAAGTTGCTTCTGACTTATGGGAATCCTATGCATTGAATGTCCTCCAAAGCATCCTATTGCCCCCATATTCGGAATAAAGAGTCAGACACGGAAGGTTGGATGAATTATAGGCCACTTTATTAAATTACAGTTGGAAATAACGGCAAGGGCAAAATATGGAAAGCGGCACGATCCGGGCCAAAAGTCAGTGTTTTTTTAAAATCATCTTTATTAATTTTAAATTAATGTATAATACAGCGTAATACAGTGCATCCATCTGCAAGAATGTCATCTAAATGGAAAAAGTTGAAACCTACAAGGTTAACCACTTCAGATAAAGAGGGTTAGGGGGGAGAATATCTAGAATCTGTAAGTAGGAGACTACAGGGAACCAAGTTGACACAAATGTGGAGTGGTGTGAGGTATCTGATTGTGCACACCTGAGCGAATCAGAAATTTTTGCCATGACAAGGTGTTCCCATAGCTTGTCCTGCCAGTCTGTCACTGATGGTGCAGCTGGAGATTTCCAGTTTGCAGCAATGGCCAGGCCTCTCGTCCGCACCCTTTCCAGCACATAGGGCTAAATTTGTGTGTTTGCTGTGGGGTTAGGTACCATCTTGAAATGGTCCTGAAGAACTGTAACTTTATATTGTATTTCTTAGAGCTATTTGCTGGCGAACCCCAGATATTTTCCCAGTCTGTCTCTTGCCAGTGCACCCCTAGCTCCTCCTCCCACTTTGCTTGGTACCTCAATTTTATGGGATTTTCCTTTATAATCCTCTATAGAGCTTGGACAGCAAACCTTTTGGGGATTTGGGGTAGAGTGTAATGATTTTTTCTAGATTGGTAAATTCTCTTCGGAACATTCAGTGTTGACCCTTCCCCAGTCGCAGGATGCGGAGCCACCTCACCCCCAGCTTGAGCCAACCTGTGTGGCTCTCCACCGGCAGGCACAACGAAAGACATGCCCTGGAGATCCAGCCCCAAGTCGCAGAACTTAAGCGGCCAATCGATCCATGCAGTCCCCAAGGCAGTTTGCCAACTTTCCCCGGGTCGTCCAACCCAAAGGCTAATCTGGCCAAACTCCTCTCGCCTGAAGTAATTAATTGGTGCTCCCCTTAGCCGCATTTCCGTTATCAGCCCCAATCCTGCCCACTAAAGTGACCAACCTAACAATCAGCGCCACCTCGAGCCAATTCCACAGTCCGCTGATTAGTCGTACGAGGTAGGCAAAAAAGCATCCAGGGCTCAGACCAATCAGCCCGGGATCAAAAATTCCTACATGGCCCCAAACAAGAAAGGCAACCAGCCATAGCCCGCACAACAATCAGGGTGGGAAGGTGGGCCAAGCTCTTCGCAAGAACTGGCTGACCGGGGACGGATCCAGCTGTTAAGGCACTGGCTCCGCCCCCCCTTGCGGGTCACGTAGCTGACCCGGCTATGTGTCTCCCCTTCCTCCTTCAGTGGAGTCAAAGGCGGCCCCCAGCAGTATGGCTGCGCCACCTGCTGGTAGGGCCGGATTGATAACAGCCTTGCTTGGGTCTTGCAAACTGAAGGCCTTTTATTTTTATCTGGCTAGTATTTATTTCCCTTATGTGGTTTAAATTAAAAGAACAAAGGCACTAGGAACAGTCGACAGAGCAATTTGAAAACACCCAAAGAACTGCATGTTAATGCTAATGGATACAGTTGTCCATTCATCTATTTCAACAGCTCTCTCTTCCACGGCGATCATGGAGATATCTCAGTTTCACTGTGATCTGCATTACTTGTTAGTTCCATGTCAGACCGGTGACCACAGCATCCTTTCTTACATGTGAAAGGGCAGGTATAAATAATAATGCTAGCTCTGGTTTTGATCTGACCTGCATAGCCAGATGAATTCATAACTCAATTTTTCACTTAATGCATGTTTGCAAGTAATCTGTGCTATTATTTCCACATGAAAAAACATTAACTCCCACTTTGAAACTGTCACCAATTCTTAAAATGAATAAAATTTAAACAATGGATGTATGAAAAATTTTACGTGAAGGAATAAACCCACATCACTGAATCACAGACCATTTAGGGTCTTTAAGAAATTAAAACCAGCACCTTGAAACCTAATGGTAAGTAATTACATTGTTAGAGTACAAGTAAAATGTTCTTCCCTCCAATCCACTTCTGTCAAGATAGGTCATTTGGATCAACTGAGGCTGAAAAGAGTATTTCTAGTCATAGCTGCTATCTGCGCAGAAGAATGGCTGGTTCAGAAGCAATTCTCTACTAGTTCCAGCCCATACATGCAGCAGAATTAGGTGGCAATGAAGTGTCAGTGCTGAGATGGTAGAATGGGTTGCAGCACATCAGACGGCAAGTAGGCTGTATTTTTAAAATCTACATTTCAGGTAGGACTAGAACCCGTGTAAAAGCCCTCTAAGGCCCAATCCTACAAGGTGTCCTCAAAAGGAAGCCATGATTGAACAGACACCTTTGGGGTCCCTCCCCTTGGCAAAGCTGTGCACCAGGGTGACAATGACCCTCTCAGTCCCAAAACCATGTCTGAAACCTGATAGAAACTGATATAGATAATCAGCTTCATCCAAGACTTCTGCCTTATAAATCATTTGCCGTTGCCTTTGTTTGATTCCATTTTATTCCCAAATGATAAAGCCTAGGCTAAATAGCAGAACTCCTCTGTTTAGGATAGCAGTTGTTAAAGCAGAAGTCTGGGAAACATTATACTGCAAGGTAACAGAGGAGTTTCAGTTTCAAGTCAATAGGTTAATCTAAGACATGTGGATTACCTTAGAAAAACCACAGTTACTACTCAGCTTACAACAGAAGTTTCAAAGCACAGACTGGCCACAGCTAGGAGGGAAGACAGTTGAAGAGAGGGTCTGATCAGAAGCATGTATAAAGATTTTTAAAAGTAAATAGAGAGACCTAAAATCAATACAAGGGAAGATAAATGAAAGGGCCATAACTTGGACATGGTCATCATGTGCCAAAAATGCCCTTTTACTGTCCACGTTGGGCAAACATGTCAGTCTCTAAGTAAATCACACCATTCAGAAACCAGTGGGGGAAGAGGACATTTTAATCACCTGGAAATACAGGAGTGGATCCAACCTGCTTTTCTGCTGATAAAAAAGGGAGGAGGAGTCCCCTTTGACCAGACAAAAACATTATGCTGGGGAATCATCGGAGCCATACAGGCAAAAGCCGAATAAGACAGGAGCTGTCATAAGGAGGAGAGCTGTTTGAGACTGAGTGGAAAAGCTAGTTGAATCCACCCCCTACTATTACAGACCTGAAAGTCATTGTTCTACAAAAAAACCCCAAATTTAAAAGGAATATACAACATGAAAGTGCTGAATTAGATTATACACTACTTGTCATCCTGGCTTAAACAGAGACTTGGATTTCCATAGTCACTACAGCCTCAAATACAGTCTCAACAAGCCCCAAGTTCTAGAGATTTTAACTGGCTGCTCTCACCAAGTTTGAACCTATGACCTCCCTCACTATCCAGTATGTGCACCTACTAATTCTGTTGATTTATGATGGGACTTATTTAAAGGGACGTCTTCGCTTCAAGGCATGCTTTCCGGGTTGGGTTGTTCTGCGCCTGCGCAAAGATCTTCATTATAAGGAAGCCTGCCTATGTGCATGTGCAAACTGTGTAAAAAAAATTTTTTTTAACACCACCGCACTCTGCTGAGCGCCTGAAGTGTGGACGGGCATATCGCGATGTGCTGCGCAGTCAGGAGGTAAGTATGATCGCGTTTCTTCCGGATCAAACTGCTCCGGTTTATGCGGGCTAAAATGCCCCGTCTGAACACACCTACTGAGATCTACACTTGAAAGCTGTAATTCAGACCAAGCCGTGACTCCTCTCCACCTCTCAGGCTTTCTATCCTTTTTATTCCCCTTTCAGTTCTTCCTTCCCCCATCTTCCCCCCCCCAGTGGGCTTCCCTTCCTTTTTATTCTCCTTTCTCTTTCTCCTCCCACCACTTTCCTTCCTTTGTTTTTATCCCTCCTTCAACCCCCCCCTCCCCACACCTTGGGCTTTACTTCAGGTTTTTTTATCCTCCTTCCGGGATTCATTTACAAAGGAAGGAGGGAGGTATTGTTTTGGCTCCACCTCCTGCAGCACCCATTTTTGGGGGCGGCGCTCATCACCCTCTGTCCACATCCCAAAGGTTCCTGCAGGTTCAAAAAGGCTGGGGGCCCTTAAAATAACACTAAGTAAGCAATATATACAGTTTATTTTAAGAAAAAGAGTCATAAATGTTATTTTTAAATCATTATCCTAAACTGTTTATAATTTGGCATGCTTTGGTATGCTTTTTTTTTTTAAGTACATTGATATACTGAGAAAATATTGTAATTGAGTTGGGAAGATACTCCACTCTTGTTCTATGCATCAAATGCCAGAATTGTGTCCTCAACAAAGGTAAAATGTAAAACCTGCTGACGATAAATGACTTCCTGATTTCTCGAAACGCACACACACTTTTTTTCCCTGTACCCTTTCAACTCTATAATAAAATATATATATTTAAAAAGGTTGGAGACCCCTGCACTAGTTTTTGGTTTTATTTGGGACCCTATGTCATCGTTCCCCTCGCCTTCTACCACTGAGGCATCCACTTCTCTACCACCAGCACTTCTGTGTGCAGAAAGGCTCCTTGAAAAACATTGGTCTTGGACACGCACAAGAGCTAGTGGCAGAGGAAGCCAAGGGCTGCAGCACAGGAAATCCTCTGCACCGGCTGGAGAGAAGCGCAAGGGTAACAATGTCATAGGCTCCAAGCTTATACCATCTCCTGAATGTTGTTACCAGCACTCTTTGTTCTGTATGCCCCCCCATCTCTAGTTCAAAAACTGTACACTAGATTTCGAAAAAAGCAGATCTGTATTCACACGTAGCTTCTGTTGTAGCTAGAGGATACTCTTCCCATCTCTCTAACATGTCCATAAAAACCGTAATTATGACTTTGACTTTCACATCCAAGGGTTATCATGAGCCGCCCTAAGGCAAGAAAGTATCCTATTTTAAGCGTGAGCTGAAAAATGAACATGGCTGCACCATGCAAGATATCCGTCCTGTGCCACAACCACTAAAAAAAGAAAGACTTGTTGAGACCTGAAATGCATACAAGAAAATCAACCATCAGACAAGAACTCCCTTTGGTTCCTTGAGCAATAGCTCCAAACAGGTCGCAAAGGTACTTCAACCTTCTCAGGTCAACAACCAGGAAGAAACTGGCCTCCGCCTAGAAACTCAACCACAAGATGTATTTCATAAGCAACCAACTCTCCATGCCTCCCTGCATTAACCTGTTGCTTACTAGAGAGGTAACTGCCCAAGAAAGGATGCTTCCTAGGTATGCCAAAACAAACAGCATGCCATTATCTTGCGGCTGCTTCCACTTTGCGAAGATGAATCTCCGCAAGGAAAAGTATCAGCCCCAAGTTATTATTATGCTAACAGAGCAATAAGACCTGGCTGCAACCTGACAGAATGCAGGCAACAGAGCAGACAGCCAAGGACTGGGTACATCTGAGGACAAATCAAGAAACCACTTAAATGCTGAGAAGCCTGGGGGACTTGAACAACAAAGCCAGCTACCGAAAAGAAGACTCCTGTGTGCCTAGACAGTCTTTTATGCAGATGATGGAGGAAATGTCAGTAGAAAAGCCCAGGTCATGCATAATGCCAAACTGTGCTTTGGTATTCAATGAACACCCTTGCAACTCATCTGCTCTCTTTTTCCATCTCCCTCACTTGCTCCAGGTTCATCCCTTTTGTGCTTGTCCTCTAAACTAAAATTGGAATCCACAGTTCGCTTTCAATTTAAAAAAATTATTTAAAACATTTAAAACACGTCAGGGATGCTATCTTGAAAGCAGTTGCTGCGACACCCCTGAAGGTGGAGGAGAATGCTGTCAGAACGCTAAAGGATATTCCATTTGAAGTAAGACAACGCAGAAAGAAATACAAAGAACTTGTGTTTTTCCTCCAAACAAACTCAATTGGATATAAATGGCTGTTTCCAGAAGGAGTAATATTCAAGATCAAGGAGAAGAAGGTCAAGATTGACTCTGTTCTTAAAGCTCAAGATTTTCTAAAGGAGCAGCTGGGAAGGCCAGAGGACGAGAAAAAAGAAGAGGACGATAAGTCCAGTGGAGAGCTGGAAACTGGTTCGTCTGCTGAGGACTCTTTGTCTGAGCAGGGGCATCAGCCCCGAAAAGTTCCTACAAACTGCGGAAGAGAGAGAAGAAGTAGTAAAGGCTGAAGGACTCTGAATTGTGCCTTTGAGAACTTTGGTTCTAGGGGATGATGGGGGGCACTGTTATTGGGCAATTAAATGTAACGGGGGATGGTTAAAAGGGTTAAAAGATTGACACAGTTCATAAGAATTACAAAGATGAAAAGTCTGAATGAAGTATAAAAAGCTAGTTGGAGATCTCCTCTCTTGGGTTTTTAGTTAGTAGTGGGTTCTTTACTTTCTCCCTTATATGTAGCTTTCCCTTTCCCTTTTTTCTGTTCTAGTTTTTGTAGTGTTTAAAAAATCAATAAAAAATCCCCTCCGGGGGCTTAAAAAAAACAAACATTTCTATGTTGCCTTTCCACCCAAGGTGGCAAACGTCAAACATTAAAACACTTCAATACAAAGAAGAGAAGAAGAAGAGGAAGAGATTGGATTTATACCACACCCTTCACTACCTGAAGGAGTCTCAGAGCAGCTTACAGTCTCCTTCCCCTTCCCCTCCCCACAACAGACACCCTGTGAGGTAGGTGGGGCTGAGGGAGCTCTGAGAGAACTGCCCTTGAGAGAACAGCTCTGAATGAACTTATGAGTGACCCAAGGTCATACCAGCTGTCTGCACATGGAGAAGTGGGGAATCAAGCCCAGTTCTCCCATTTTAGAGTCCACACACTTAACCACTACATCAAACTAGCTTCACTACACCAAAACATTTAAAAATCATAGCTTCAGACAACAGGCACTCCTTCATGGTCAGATTTGGGAGACATCACAGCCCAGTGCAGATGAAATTTCAGCACACTGACTCACTGTGCAGGGAGGAGAGCAGGCACCGGCAGGCTCACACCATCCACAACGTCCACAGGTATATGCCCCATCCCTGTACTGGTCCTGAGGACAGACCATGCAGGCGAGCACTTCCTCTTGCCTTTCATACCATCCAGGGAACTCGGCAATTGCACAGAGCTAGGGAGGGGGCAGCATGCTCATGCCCACGCTCCCTCCCCACAGGGTGAGTCAAAGAGAAGACAGATCCTCTCTGCACAGAGCTCAGGTCAAATGCCATTAAACAGGGCAAGAATACACATGAGGCTGCAACCAATACTCCCTCTAAGCTGTGGAGTCCTGTGAGCAAAAATTCTACTTTCTGAGCTACTGGCATTAAAGTTATGAGCGAGTGATTTGGCTACTGCATAAATTAGTTTGCTTTGGAGCCATCCCTTCCCGAGCTAAGACAAAAATGTGTGAGCCGGAGGCTAAAAAACTGTGAGCTAGCTCACACTAGTTCCGCTTAGAGGGAACACTGGCTGCAACCAAGATGATCAGGTGGCTGAAGCACCTTCTCTATGAGGAGAGGCTGAAGAGTCTGGGACTTTTCAGTTTAGAAAATAGATGACTAAGGGGGAACATGATAGAGGTTTATAAAATTATGCATGGGGTGGAGAGAGTTGGCAAAGAGAAATTTTTCTCTCTCTCCCAACACGCTAGAACTCGTTGGTTCTAAAGGCGCCACTGGACTCAAACTCTGTTCAACTTCTTTACTGAAATGTGGAATTCACTGAGAGGCTGCAGTGATGGCCACAGGCACAGACAGTTTTAAAGGGGGATTAGACAGATTCATGGAAGACAGACCTATCAGGTGCTACTAGCTTTGTGTAACTGAAGGGAACCTCCACATTCAGAGGCAGTAAACCAAAACCTACTCTTCTAAGCCTCTGAATACCAGTGCCTGGAAGCAACACTGGGGAAGGCCTCCAGAGGAACTGGCTGGACACTGTGTGAAGCAGAATGCTGGGCCAGATGGGCCACTGGTCTGATCCAGAAGGGCTCTTCTTCTGTTCTTATGCTGAACCAGACCCTTGTTCCATCAGGCTAGCAGCAGCTCTTCAGGGTCTCAAGCAGAGGTCTTATCACCTACTGACTAATCCTTTCAACTGGTGATGCCGGGGACTGAACCTGGGACCTTCTGCATGCCAAGCAGATGCTCTTACCACTGAGTCTGTGTAATCAATTATTACTGCTCCACTTGTCACTCTCCCTTTGGCCATTTTGGGGGGGGGGTTAACAAAATTTAAGCACAAAACAAGAGAAGACAACCTGAAAAGGTGCAGCCACCTCAGCCTCAACTGAAGTGAAACTTAGGCGACTGTGGCTGCAGCTGCTTACATTCACTCTTGTAATCTCTGGATCTTCCTCCTTTGGACTTCCTCTCTCTCTACCACCCACCCCTCCCCACCACTGAAACAAGACTGTTAACTTCTAAGGGATCTGCATTTTGCCTATCCTGTATTAACACGAAGGACATAAGCATGCAGCCAGCTCATCATTGAACAATTTTATTAAGCCGAGGATTACAGCAATGCTATAGGTTCAAAATATACTTAACACCCACAGAGTGGGCAGATCGGGGAAGTCTTTACAGAGCCACCACTTCAAGGATAAACACATACTTTGGTAGTTCCACATCCAAAGCGACATCAACACCCTGGAAGCTCCACTCCCAAAAGACAGCAACACCACGGAAACACTCTTGGCAATTCTACAAGCCATCTTCAGACCCTTGCTGCTGCAGTAAACTCATTTTAACACACAGGCAAAGTCAGCTGAAGTATATTCCAAAAATACAGACCACCCCTCAGTCATCCATTATTAAGCCACTGTGAAAACTACTTTAACATATGACAAGTAGGTTGAAACACTAACCAAAAAGACAATCATCTTACAAACAGGTATGCATCATCATATAAACAAATATATAGTATGAGTGTTTTGAGTGTGTGCAAATTCCTTTTAACCAGTTAAGAAAAATTAGGCTTTTGGCTAACTACCTGGCCTATTTGGTATGTTATCTGCAAATTTACCAGTTTGCATAGAATGCAATGCAATAAATCCACTGAATATTAAGATCTTGAAGGTATGAGCATCCAGGGCACAATTCTATACTTCAGGCTAATATACCAACTCAAACCCTATTTCCAAGGGGGATAGGAAAGAGGAAAACCACCACAATGTGCTATCTATCCATTGGAATGCAAGTTCAGGCATGTTCAGGACACAATTTCAAGCTCTAACTTGGGGGGGGGGGGATATAACTCCAGTTCCACTGCTTCAACACTCTCTGTATAGCCAGACACAGTGAATCCCTAGAGTAGTAATGGCTTAAATCATATCAGATGCAAACTGAGATGTATCTCTGAGTGCAGATGCTTTCTAGCTGGACTGCAGTGCTTTCCATGGGATGTACGTCCAAATACTCACTCTCAGAATGCAAGTGATAACACCTTTTTACACTGCAAATTAGTGTACATGAACGTTCAACACAGCCATAATCCATCTGATTTCCCAAGTTGCTCTCAAATATGTACCCAGCCGTCGATAGACACATAAAACTGACCTAAAAGCTGCATTTGTACACATCTAAAGGTATGTGCCTGTAGTTATGACAGCAGCCACTCTTAACTCACAGTTACTACAGCAGATGGATAACTTTGCTCAGTCTAAAGAATTACCAGTAGCAAGTATGTATGTGACATCAGAGGGATAAGCTGCATACTCAAACTCTAACCACACCAGAAGTTTTTAGAATACATTAATACACACAAAGACTTCGGGCATCAATGCTGTCTGCCACCTCCTAAAATGTGAAGACACTGAGGGCTGTACAGGCATTATAATCTCGGAAAAAGAAGCCACCAAATGAACAGCAACAAAAATAATGAAATTTAAACTGACAGCTCCAATAAAAAATGCAGGCAGAATGCCTGTCCCCCTTTTAGATTGAGCATTTGAGAATTCATTAAGAGTATTCTGAATTTTAACCATCACAATCCAAAGATACTCACAAGATAAAAAACAGGTTTTCCAGCTTTCATAAGCTCTCTGCTTACATAACATATTTCTGTGCATAATCCCATTTTAAGATGACTTCACAAAAGCAGTCATAAGAATGTTTGCATCTCCCAAGCTAGCAGAATGGCAGTCTACAAATCCCTTATGACCCAGTTCTCTTGTAACATTCTACAGGTAATTTTATCTTTTGGTGCAACAAACACCTAAATATATAATGACATCTCTGATTATCTTTTAAGACGATTTGTTCTAAAGAAGTCCTCAGGTGTGTCTGAAAGTCTCCATAACCAATTCTTCGCACAATAATTATTTAAGCATCAGAATGATTCTATTCAAAGCTGGGCCTCTAGGCCACTGAATTTTGTTTGATAAAATGGCATCTTTAAGAACAAAAAAGCACTGAGACAGAGAAGGGAATGTGGAATTCCTAAAAAGAAGAGTTAACAAGCCTGGGCTTTTCATTTTAGAAAAAAAGACTATGGGGGGGACATGATGTTTACAAAATTATGCACAGGGCAGAGAGACTGAACAGACCTCTCCTAGCAGTTCGAAAGCAAGAAATTGCAAGTGGATAAATAGGTACCACTTCGATGGGAAGGTAACAGCGTTCCATGCACCTCGGTGTCTAGTCATGCCGGCCACATGACCACGGAAATGTCTTAGGACGGCGCTGGCTCTTCGGCTTGGAAACAGAGATGAGCACCGCATTCCTAAAGTCGGAATCAACTGGCTTTCGAGCAAGGGAAACCTTTACTATTATGCTAGAACTTGGGAGCACCTAGTGAAGTTGATGGTCAGTAGACTCAGGACCCACAAAAGGGAATAGTTTATCAAACAAGCAAATAAAATGTGAACTTTGCTGCTATAGGATGTAGTGATGGCCACAAGCACAGATGGTTTAAAGGGGGCTGGACAAATTTGCGGAGGACAAGTCTGTCAGTGGCTACTATCTATGATAACTAAAGGGAACTTCCATATTCAGAGGCAGTAAACCTCGGAGGCAACATCAAGGGAAAGCCTCGGCCTCTGTGCAGTATTGTCGGGTGAGGCAGGATGCTGAACTACATAGACTAACTGGGACTAATTGACCTGATCCAGTAGAGCTCATATGTTCTTACAGAACATCTTACGTTCTTATGGAACAATGTGATCTTGTGAAAAGTAGATTTGCAAGTGGGAGTGGATTAAAGTCCCACCCTTCCCGTAGACTCATTGTGCAGTCTTGGACACTTTGCCATCTGTCAGCCTTACTTCTGCCTACATGAGTTGAGAATAATAGTGACCAGCATTGCAAAGGAGTTACAACATCAAGAAGAAGAAGAGATTTATATCCCGCCCTTCACTACCCAAAGGTGTCTCAGAGCGGCTTAAAAACTCCTTTCCCTTCCCTTCCCCACAACAGACACGCTGTGAGGTAGGTGGGGCTGAGAGAGCTCTTGACAGAAACTGCTCTTTTTTCAAGAACAGCTCTTATCAGAACCACGGCTTGCCCAAGGTCATCCAGCCAGGTGCAAGTGGAAGAGTGGGGAATCAAACCCGGTGCTCCCAGTTTAGAGTCCACGCACTTAACCACTACACCAAACTGGCTCTTTATTAAGTAAAATACAGGTCAGAGGGAGCAGCAGCCATTAGTGAGAGTGCTTGAGAGGCAAAGCACCCCAATTCCCCTCAAGGGTTAACGTGAATATCAGCACTCCTGTTCCAGGTTGCAGGTGTCTGTAATTGGGCCTTCCTGCCGACACTATCCTTATCTGTCTCAAGGCTGAACTCAAGAATGTGGCAATTGGCTAATCATGAGAACCTGTGTTCAGTTAAGTAACTGGATGGGAGGGGGGAAGCAGGAGCAGACATCACCATCTTCTGGAGGGTTCCATCAAGCAAGCTCCCTGATTAGGTTTGAGAGACCAACTGATGCCAGATGGCCAAAGTATATAATTAAGCCATAGGCAAAAGGGAAGTCATGCTATCTTTAAGATCTGCTCAAGCTGTTGCTCTGGCTATGTTATGTTACATTGCGATGGACAGTGGCATAGAGAATGCCAAAGCCTTTAGCTTGGATTCTAGTATTCCGAGAAGGTGTGCCATCTAATACCAGGTATTGAATATATTAGATAGAAGAAGAAGAAGAGAAAAAGAGATTAGATTTATACCCCACCTTTCACTCTGAGTCTCAGAGCGGCTTACAAATTCCTTTCCCTTCCCCTCCCGACAACAGACACCCTGTGAGATGGGTGGGGCTGAGAGAACTCTGACACAAACTGCTCTTTCAGGAACAACTGTGCCAGAGCTTGTGACTGACCCAAGGTCACATCAGCGGGTGCAAGTGGAGGAGTGGGGAATCAAACCCAGTTCTCCCAGATTAGAGTCCGCGCACTTAACCACTGCACCAAACTGGCTAACTAGAAACTGGCTAAACTAGAAACACCAAACTAGAAAGTTAGCTTTGTTGTTTTCTTGCTACTGAACTCCAAACTGTGTTGCATAGTGATGATTTTTTGAAAATCTATTCAATAAACCTTTATACATTTTTACAAAGGTCTGTTTGCTTGTGTGCATATAACATAGCAGATCCACAGGCCTAGATGCTGCTCACTTGCAGAAGAAGTGATGACTCAGGGGCAACAAGAGTTGGGTTCATGACAGTGCCCCTTCAAGGTTCAAGAAGTGCTGAATGTATCTGACTACCTATTGCACAGCCAATCCACAGTTCTCCTGGTGAGTTTTGAATGTCTGTTTACTGTTTGGACCCTGTAAGTAGAATACCAGTCTTAGTCTGGTGCCAACCTCCAACCAGAGACCTGGTTATTTTCTCCCAGTGAAATCACTGACATATATGTTCAGACGCTGATGTTTCCAGAAACAGTCATGATACTTAAACAAAGGTACAGTTAGATTGGAGTCCAGTAGCACCTTACAGACTAACAAGATTTTGGGTCTCTGAGCATTCAAGAATCAAAGCTCCCTTCATCAGATATGTTATTGACCAAGTGGTCTCTAAGGCACTACTCAAATCTTGCTCACCTACTGCAGACTACCACAGCTATCCTCTGTACCTTAAATAGAGTATACTATCACCATAGTATAAGTATAGGAACTTTTTACACATATACTTTTATTTACAAAAGTAATTTTCTGGTAGCAGCAACCAACCTGTTTCTAATCCACCAAACCAACCCCTTTGGACTTTTTCAAGTGGCAAGCATGCAATCTAAGGTCAGTCCTCCTGACTAGAACAAGCAAATAAGGATTATTTGACAGCAAGTTCCCAATCGCTCAATTCCGCCGCTTGCCAGCATTTCCACCTAGTTCTAAAAATCACAGCTACACATTTTTCCAGTTCTTCCCTTTCCCTTATCTTTTCTTTTTTTGGGGGGGGGGGGCGAAGGGGATTTTTTTTATTATTACATTTTTGTAAACAGTACAAACTACAACAGAAATAGGATAAGGGACTACATCTAGGGACAAAGTAAAGATACCCACTAATACCTAAAAACCCAAGAGAGGAGATCTTCTAATCAGCTTACACAAACATCAAGTCTTAATTCCACTAGTCCCTTTACAAACTGAGTCAGATATATCGAGAGCCAGTTTGGTGTAGTGGTTAAGTGTGCGGTCTCTAATCTGGGAGAACTGGGTTTGATTCCCCACTCCTCCACTTGCACCTGCTGATGTGACCTTTGGTCAGTCACAAGCTCTGGCACAGCTGTCCTTGAAAAAGAGCAGTTTCTGTCAGAGCTCTCTCAGCCCCATCCACCTCACAGGGTGTCTGTTGTGGGGAGGGGAAGGGAAAGGAGTTTGTAAGCCGCTCTGAGACTCCAAGTGAAGAGCGGGGTATAAATCCAATCTCTTCTTCTTCATTGTCTTTTAAAATTCTTAAATTCAACTGTTATTAAGAAATACCCCCAAGCATCTCAATTCAGCATTTTTTTAAAAGCACACACAGAGTCCTTCAGCCTTCACTTCTCCTTGCCCCATCTCTTCCGCAACTTATAAGGGCTTTTAAGAGCTGCTGCCCCTTTCTCTGAAAGAGAGTCCTTTCCGGAAGCTCGCCACTGGACTTACTGTTCTCCCCTTCTTTTTCTTCCTCCTCTGGCCCTCCCAACTGGACTCTTAAAAATTCCCGAGCTTTCAGAACAGAGTCAATCTTTTCTTTTTATCCTTGATTTTGAAGGTGACGCTTCTGGAGTTAGCCATCTATATCCAACTGAATTTGTCTGAAGAAAGAGAATAAGATCTTTGTATTTCTTTCTCCCTTGCCTTATTTCAAATGGAATATCTTAAAGTACTCTGATGACATTTCCCCCCACTTTCAGGGGTACTCCAGATACTGCTTTCAGGATTTCATCCCTCACATGCCTCTTCGAGAATCTTACGACAATTTCCCCAGGCAGATTATTTTTCTTTATATATCCTGAATATGACCTATAGGCCACATCCATATCGCTTATCAACTGTTCTGCCATCATCTTATTTATTTATTTATTATTGAGATTTATATCCCGCCCCATCCAGTAATTCAGCTCGGGGCGGCTTACAAAGGTTAAAATATAAATACAACAGCAGCATAATAAACAATATATCTGATATAAAATTTGGTGCTAAATTTTTTTTACATAAAATCCAAGATGGACGACGTCCCACACTGGCGGCCAAGTTCTTCTGTCACTGGGGCCAGTATTTCACTCATCGTTTTCTTTAGATTCTCACCCTTAGTCTCTGGCATGCCCTGGAAGCGAAGGATCATATTAGCCTTTTCCATTTGTAATTGTAGCAGCTGATCTTCTGTGGGGACTTGCTTCTTTTCCAGTTGTTTCACTTTCTTCTTCACCTTTTGTGCAGTGGCATCCATTTCTTTCACCTTCTCAGCTGTTTGATTCATCATTTTCAGAGTCCCGTTTATCTGGTTTTGCTGAGCGGTGATACATTGAGTCACTTTGGTCATCTGTTCCTTGAAGTTATTCAGCTGGTCCATTAGGGGGCGCATGGATTCTGCCAAAGTCTTTGCCAGCTCATTAGTTCCTTCCAGTTTTGGGCTCTCAATTCCTTTTGCTTTCAAAAGTTTCTCCTTTTCCGGCCTCTTCCCTGCCATGTTTCTCGGATTGTTTACTTTCGCAAACTTTTTGAAAGTCTCCGAATATGCGCTCAAACGCTCAAACACTCCTTGGTAAGTACTTCTTAACAGTTTTTACCTCTTATTCTTCTGCTCTCCCCTCATTCACTCAAAAGTTCATGCGCTCGGGAGGCGTCCCTCCCCCATTCACCTATTTTCTATTGCGTAGTTAGAGTGGGGGGGCATTCTCTTCTCTTTAATCAACGCTTAAACGACTCACGTTCATAAGCGGTCCTCGGACCTCGTTTACTTTCGGTTTTAAATGCTCGATCTCCTGTGCTTGCCCCGGTTAGCGTTGCTTAAGTCCATTTGGTCTCTCAGCACGGAGAACCGTCGGAACGGAGAGGCGCCTCAATTCTCCAGCATTCCGCCACCGAAGAAGCGACCTCTCAAAAGTTCCATGGCCAGAGTCCCTTCAAACAGGTCTCTGGGGGGGGGGTGACGAACCTGCGCACCCCCTCCTTTGGCTGGAGCGCAGCTTCACCCCCGGGAGGTCCGGGAGGTGAGTCTGCTCTAGCGCGCCGCCATCACTGGAAACCCTTATCTTTTCATAATACCGTAAACCCTCCTATGTCAACACCAGAGTTACTTTTATGAGTCCCCACCCTACTCAGTTTTGCAGCTGCCAATATTATCCAGTTCTGTTTTCATAGAAAGAAAAACAGGGGAGGAGCGTCAAATAATTTTGTTGTAATTAATGCTTGCAGGGAATGTCTGTTCATCTTCAGAAACAGTACAAAAGTGCTCCCACAAGCAGTCTTTTTATTATCTCACAACTAAATGCCATATGTCACAATGCTAAGGAGTGCTTTGGTAGGGGTACTGCCAGACTAACACAGAAAGACATGTCCTATTATAGTTACTTGGTTATTGTTGTTGTTGTTCAGTCGCACAAGACCGCAGTATTATTCAAGAATCTGAACCCCATCCATACACTAATTTATATTTGGGGTAAAGGCACTTTGGCTAACAGACTAGCAAGATCAATGGCTGATATAATAGCAGCAAAGACTGCTCTCTGGTGGCCCAGATGTTTTGGAACCAGCTAGCAGGAAAAAGTGAAACAGAGTACCAGCCAACATAATGATGCATTCTTAGAAGCTAAATTTAACACCTTATTGGATGCTCAGGAACCAGCTGGACTCCCTTTCATACGCACATCTAAAGATCAAAGAGCAAATTTTGCAGACCTGTGTGTGGCCAAATTAGTACACAGATGAGCATATTCTTAATGGTGCTTTTTATGGTAACTTCCCAGGCAAATTCACCTTTATGGTAGGAAACAGAGCCAGCTCTATTGATTATATGCTAGTGTGTAATTCCTTACTGTCTAAGATCAATAACTTTCAAGTACTTCCCTATTTGGAAGGTGACCATCTACCACTATATTTACAGGCCTTTCTGCCACTCAACCAAAACTATCTAGTGGCCCACTATACAACAAGGGTCGAACTTACTGGTAAAAGAGACAGATGGACCTGTACATTTGTTAGTAAGGTAAAACAAAAACTGAAAACTTGCAGAAATATACCTCAGCATTTGTAAATCTAAATATCAATCAGGATCCCCAATTGCCTATCAGGCCCTAACTCAGCATCTGGCCACTATTCCGACTGTACCAGCAAGCAAGGGATTCTATCAATCACGTAAAAATGTCAAACCTTGGTTTGACAAGGAATGCACCCATGCAAAAAAAGAGATGAATCTTTTATATACTCTCGCTTTAAGTAAGTAACAATTTGGAAAGAAGATCAGAGGTGCAGTCAGCCCTCCTGAGTCAGAAAAAAACTGTTCAAAAGTATTATCCAATGGGGGGGAAGTATGCTATGAGGTTATGGGAGGAAATTATTCAGGCTGTAAAACGAAATAACACCACTCTTTTCTCGAGACTAGCTAATAACAAGAGGTTAAAGTTATCTTCACTGCTAGATTTGTATATTTTCCCGACAGATGGGCTTCCTTCTTCCAGAGGCTCTACGATGACCACACTCAGATTATTTTTTACTGATTCACTAGAGAATCTTCCCCCACAGCCACCAATCAGCTCATGGGAAATAAAAGCCCATATATCTCAGCTAAAAAGTAGAAAGGCCTTGGGATCAGATGGCATCTCACCCGAAGCCATAAAAGAAAATTCAGACTGGTGGGCCCAGTTTCTGGCAGTTTTGTTCACATACATTGATCGATCTGGCCGTATTCCCTAGCAATGGCAGAAGCTATTGTCGGCCATGCTCCCTCTAAGCTCTGGAGTCTTGTGAGCAAAAATTCTACTTTGTGAGCTACTGAGATTAAAGTTATGAGTGAGTGATTTGGCTACTGGATAAATTAGTTTGCTTTGGAGCCATCCCTTCCTGAGCTAAAACAAAAATGTATGAGCTGGAGGCTAAAAAACTGTGAGCTAGCTCACACTAATTCAGCTTAGAGGGAACACTGATTGTCGTCCCTATTTTTAAAAAGGGCAACAAAAAGAACCCTGCGAATTATAGGCCTATCAGTCTTCTAAATATCATTAGCAAATTATATACGAGGCATCTTTTGGGCAAATTAGAAATTTGGTTAGAGCAAGAAGAAATCATTCCAACAGAACAAGCTGGTTTTAGGGCAGGAAGATTGACAACAGAGCACTGTTTGATACTTTTAACAGTGATGTGGAATCGCTGGGACATGTCTTTTTTCGTTGTCCCTTTTATGAAGAACTAAGGGATAAGATTATTTCTCCCCTTTTAGAGAGACCAACAGCTTTCGCGAATAACGCCTGTTTGGAGAAACTATTAATAGACGAGAACCCAACCATCACCAGGAAAATAGCTATGCTTTGTGTTTATGTGACAAAGTTCCACAGTAACCTCCTTTCCCTTGTTATGATCTTAATGGTTTTAATTATTTTAATGTATATTTTAAATGGTATTGTGTATTCACTATATCTTACATCCTATATGTTGGAATCTAATGGAGTTTTCATTTTATTTAGGACTGTTTTAACCAGGGCTATTTTGGGGCAGGAACACACAGGAACGGAGTTCCGGCTGGCTTCAGAGTTGGCCATGCCCACTACAGCCAAAAGCTCTGCGTGTGTGGCTACAGAGGGAAGGCCTGGAGAGTGACGCCCCCCCAGCAACTCCGAGGTGGGTGGGCCAGGGGGCCCCTGGAAGAATCGGGAAGGCATTTAAATGCCTCCCCATGCTTTCCCCGGCCTGTCCAAGGGCCGGCTTGCCCAGGCTCCCCACAGCTGTGGGGTGTCCGGGCAAGCCAAGGGAAGGCATGGGGTGTGGCCTAATATGTTAATGAGCTGCACTGTCATGGTGTGGCTTATTATGCTAGTGAATTTCTGCTGTTGGGTGTGGCCTATTATGCTAATGAGTTCCTGCTGGGCTTTTTCTACAAAAAAAGCCCTGGTTTTAACTATATGTAAATGGTTGCTAATGGTCACTAACCATAAATAAATGAATTAATGGAGTATCAGCCTTTTAATTTTTAGGCAAACATATTAAGTATATTGTAAACAGAAATTAATATGGGATTTTGCTTGTGTAAATTTCATTGTTATAGTACTTGGATTATGAAATTCCATGTAATGGGAATAAAAAGAGATACAAACGATTTATTTTACACACCAATGGAACGTGGTCTATCCTCCACAGCAAATGCACATGCATCAGTGTCTCCATGTGCACATTAGGAAGCCACTCCCAATCTCAGAGCCTCATACTTGCATACAGTAAAATAGACATGCATAAAAATGTCACGCACTTTACCATACACAGAAATGCTGTTTGAGCAGGAAATGAGTTGTATTCAAATGGAGATTGAGGCAGACTCAGCACGGTTTCTGTAAGGGAAGATCTTGTCCCACTAACCTGTTAGTGTTCTTTGAGGGGGTGAACAAACATGTGGACAAGGGGGATCCAATAGATATTGTTTACCTTGACTTCCAGAAAGCTTTTGATAAAGTTCCTCATCAAAGGCTCCTAAGTAAGCTCAAAAATCATGGGATAAAAGGACAAGTCCTTTTATGGATCAAAAACTGGCTAATTAATAGAAAACAGAGAGTGAGTATAAATGGGCAATTTTCTCAGTGGAGGGTGGTAAGCAGTGGGGTACCACAGGGATCAGTACTTGGTCCACTGCTTTTTAACTTGTTCATTAATGATTTGGAGATGGGAGTAAGCAGTGAAGTGGCTAAATTTGCAGATGATACAAAGTTGTTCAGGGTGGTGAAAACCAGTGAGGATTGTGAGGCACTCCAAAGGGATCTGTCAAAGATGGGCGAGTGGGCGTCAACATGGCAAATGGGGTTCAATGTGGCCAAGTGCAAGGTGATGCACATTGGAGCCAAAAATCCTAAATATAAATACACATTGATGGGGTCTGAACTGGCAGAGACAGATCAAGAGAGAGATCTTGGAGTTGTAGTAGATAACTCACTGAAAATGTCGAGACAGTGTGTGACTGCAATAAAGAAGGCCAATGCTATGCTGGGGATTATTAGGAAGGGTATTGAAAACAGATCAGCCAATATAATAATGCCCCTATATAAATCAATGGTGAGACCTCATTTGGAATACTGTGTGCAGTTCTGGGCACCACACCTTAAAAAGGATATTATAGCTTTGGAAAAAGTGCAGAAAAGGGCAACTCGAATGATAAAAGGGTTGGAACACTTTCCCTATGAGGAAAGGTTAAAGCGCTTAGGGCTCTTTAGCTTGGAGAAAAGACGACTGAGGGGTGACATGAAGGACGTCCTTCTTCACCCAAAGAGTGATTAACACTTGGAATTCACTGCCACAGGAAGTGGTGGGTGCTACAAGCATGGATGGCTTCAAAAGGGAATTAGATAAGCATATGGAGCAGAGGTCCATCAGTGGCTATTAGCCACAAGGTATAGCTAGGGGCTCTGGGGCAAGTGATGCTCTGTCTTCTTGGTGCTTGGGGGGGTCAACAGTGGGAGGGCTTCTAATGTCCTGGCCCCACTGCTGGACCTCCTGATGGCACTGGTATTTCTGGCCACTGTGTGACACAGAGTGTTGGACTGGATGGGCCTTTGGCCTGATCCAACATTGGCGTCTCTTATGTTCTTATGTTCTTATGAGATAGACAAACTTCACAAGGGTCACAAAGCACTGAAGAAACTCAGATCTTCTTGATACCATCTCATAGTCAGCTCAAAAATAGATTTCCACACACAAAAATATTTT
Organism: Gekko japonicus; assembly: GCF_001447785.1. NCBI lineage: Eukaryota > Metazoa > Chordata > Lepidosauria > Squamata > Gekkonidae > Gekko > Gekko japonicus. The sequence continues at coordinate 64,556 of NW_015175394.1, read as the reverse complement.
CACATACATCAAAGTTGCAGCTTACTGGTTATGGCAGAAACACATCATTCTGATTTTTCCACAAAGCATCTTTTACGCGTTTCCTTACTCACCTGTAACGGCATCATAAAATTCCTCTTCACTATTCATCCTTTAAAGTAGTAGTTTATTTCTCTGCCCAAGCAGGTTACTTTCCTCTAACGCATAGCTGCTCTTGATGTGGTAGACCTTTTTCATAAAAATATTTTCCCCCAGTGATCTGTTTGGAGAAAAAAAATGTTTCTCATTTATATACCTGGGACAATAATTTAAAGACCCACATTCTGTGTTTCTCACAAGCGAATACTAAGCATACAATGACATTTCACATCTTCAAAAGAGGAGGCAATAAATTGCGTACTAAATAGTTTTACAGATGTACTGCGACCGCTCTTTCAATTTTAAGATGCTTCGTACTTGCAGATAACAAGAGAATCACGACAACAAAAGTACGAACACACACAATGAAATTGGTTGCACTGGTGGCTCCAGAGAGCAGCTTGAATATAATCCACAGAGGTCTGATGTTTAGCAGACTGCTGCTGGGGGAGGAGAACACTTTGGAAATCCAATTCCATCCCTCAAAATCTCCTCCTAGAGCATTCTGCAGGCTCTCAGAATGCAACATCTTTCAGCAGGGTCAAAGGAAAGCTACAGCTGACTAAATCCATACTCTTAAACATAATGTGCTTCAACACAGTTTCTCAGGGTTTGCTTTCTTGAACCAGTGCCAGGAGTTTTATACACCCTCTTGTCTGTAGTCGTGAAAGGAAGCCAATAATCATCTGGTAAATGCCAAGTCCTTCCGCATTTTATACAATACCTTCCAAGATGAGGAATCAGGCAAACTGAGCAGACTACTGGCCTGTCAAAGCAGAGGAATTTCTTTGAACTTCCCTTTGCTTGTTATGTTCCTTTAGCTGCCGCTCCCATGTTTTTATAAAGCTTTTCAGTAACTAGCCCAAATTATGAAACACATTCTGAGCTAGAGTTCTTATTTTACAATTGGTAAAAGGGTACATGCATTATCTGCAATTTTAAAATTTATTTTTAATCCCATTTTAATTATTGGCATCACTTGCAAAAGAGTTTCAATGCTGCTGTTAAGCCTTCACACACACTTCCTCAAACAATATCATCTTAAGCACCTAACTAGAGGTTACATTTTCCCTGGGGAGATACCCATGTTGGGTAGAGAGGCATGTTCAGCGCTTCCCAGAGAGCCAGCATGATGTAGTGGTAAAGAGCGGTGGACTCTAATCTGGAGTACCGGCTCTGATTCCCCACTCTTCCGCATGAAGCCTGCTGGGTGACCTTGGGCCAGTCACAGTTTTCTCAGAGCTCTCTCAACTCCATATACCTCACTCTTAGCAGTCAGATCCCTCCCGCAGATGGGCAGTTTGGCACAGATGGGCAGTTTGGCACAGATGGGCAGTTTGGCACAGATGGGCAGTTTGGCAAAGGATATGCATAATTTAAACAATGGGTTTCCTGAGAAAACATTACCTCACCTTGCATTAACCTCATTCACACCCATCATACTTTCCCTTACCGATTCACCCTAATTAGCACTATTCAAACAACCCGGTAGCTTCTCTCATCCTGTACTCAACAGTCATCAGGCAACTTTAATGCCCATAGTCTAAGTAAGGCAAACTTGTCACGAATTTCCCAAGATCTTTGTCCACCTCCAAAAAGCCAATCAAGGTATTGTTTGGGGGGGCAAACACGTCAGACAGCCCCAGGGAAAATTTTCCCTAAAACTGTCAGCACTCTGCTCCATAGTGTGTGTGTGTGTGTTCTCAATGCCAAACATACACTCTCACTGATGTGTGAGTCCTCCCCCTCTTCATGAAACGCAGGTCATTTCAATGACCTCCGCAGACCTCGTTCTTCTGGATTAGTAAATATCACCTCTCCAACATCTATCTCCATGCTCCTCCCTTATTTTCCTCTTAGGCAGTTTGCGTGCTTCTGTTTGTATTTTGTGTGTATGCTTTGCTCTTTTATTTTTTTTATAATAAAATACCTTTCTGGTTGAACTTCAGACTGGTTTATTTTGAGAGTTTTCTAAGGGAATATCCTGGTTTACATAGGTGGAGATCCCAAGCCATTTTTACACCGCCCTGCCTCAGGCCAGGACTATGGAATGTGGAGAGAGAGGGGGCTTAGGCCTCCCTCACCCCGGGGTAGGGCTGTGGCTCAGTGGAAGAGCTGCCGCTTTGCATGCAGAAGGTCACAGGTTCAGTCCCTGGCATCTTTAGTTAAAAGGATCAAGCAGTTGATGACATGAAAGACTGACTTTGATTAATCAAGGGTCTGATTCAGTATAAGGCAGCTTCATGTGTTCATGTGTGTGTTCACCCCATTTTTCAGACCCAGAACAGCTGGTGGTGGGGGGTCACCATCTGCCTGTGGAGGTACAACGTACAGCTCATCAGCACACATGCAGCTGCCAAAAGAGCAAATTCACCACCTGCAGGCCATGCCAGGCCAGAAAAATCGCAACGAGGGTGGAAGTCCATGCCCCTATATGCCAGTCTTGATCTGAATTGAATCTGAGCCCAGCTAGGAAGTACGGTTCTTCAGAACACACCTCTCTACCCAGCCTGGAGATGTCTCTGGGAAAGACATAACCTGCAGTCCTAATCTTCTGCAACTTGTTTGTGTTCCTCTCTCCCACTGATGCACACACCACAGAGGCCCAAAGTAAAATAGAAACAGGCTGCTCACCGATAAGTGCTTCAATACTGAGGGGCAAATTAAGGTCAGGACAGAGCAGGGTTATGTAAGCCAGTAAAAATAGAGGTGAATTTTTTTTTTAAAAGAGGGTTGCTTGATAAACCTGGAAGCGGTTGCCAGCACTGACAAGCAACTCAAAGCAAACTGGCCACTCTTGCACACACACCTGCGCAAGAATTGTTTTGATAGTTTTCTCTCAGCAGTTGCCTCTACAGTTGCCTTTAAATGCCGCCCCCCAGCATTTTAAAAAGCAGACTGGGGTAGGAGTTGCTGCTAAAGGTATTCAGGCAAGAATGGCACATATGCTTCAATGACAGCAAACTCCTTTTAAGCTGTCCTTTTGGGAAAGATTGAGAAAGCAGTTTGGGTTTGCAGTTTTGCCAAGTTAGAGCTAGGAGCATGCACTTAGCCGTATGCATCCTTAATTTCACCTACCCACCCCAAATTCCAGTATATTATTAACTATTAAACATTGTATTCCATTCAAAGTTTAAAGAACCTGGAGGAGAAGGGAAGAGGAAGAATGCTAATCATTAGGATTAGAGGAAGAGAACTGATTATTTTCCTTCAGGACACTTGAAAGTAGCAGCTGACCATGCATAAAAAGCATAAGCAGCATCCTTAACTGGTACCCTCCCTGTTCTACCAGGAAACTCACTGGGTGACTTTGAGCCAGCCATATTTTCTCATAGGATTCCCAGGTCCCTTCAAGACGCTGGTGGGGGGATGGGTGGACGCTCTGGGAGCTGGAAGCATCACCTTCCAGGTGATATAGGCACATCAGGGCTAGTTCTCTAGTTTTGGGGCAAAACTCTATGGTAAAACTAGGCTCAAACCATAGAGTTTTGCCCAAAAACCAGAACGTCACTTCTGGGTGACACAAGCATGTTGTGTGTAATGTCACTGTTAGGGAGGATTCCCTCCTGAGGGCACTTTCCACCACCACTAAACCAGCATGCATTTTCTGTCCTTAATTTTGAGGACACAATACAATATCGACATAAGTCGGTTGTGACTTGACAGCTCATGCGAACGTATACAGTATGGGCATTTAACAGTCAAAGTGGTCAAATATCACTATATTTAATAGTAAAGCGGTTGGCCCCTTGAAAAGTCATGAAAGCAATGAAAACCAGGCCAACCACAGAAAAATTGGAAGTCAATACATACTTCTGGAACTCTCCAGGTATGCAGGAAAATGATGTTTAAATTCACCTATAACAGAACTTGGGGTCACCCAATGAAGTTGATGGGCAATAGCTATAGGGCAGACAAAAGGAAATACTTCTGAACTCGATGAAGCAGTGGAGGTAATGATTACAATTACCACAGATGACTTTAAAAGGGGGTTAGACAGATTCATGAAGGAGAGGTCCATCACTGGCTATCAGCCATGCTAAGTAAAAGAAAAATCCATGTTCAGAGACAGTAAACCTCTGAATACCACTGCTGGGAGGTAACAGTAGGGGAAGATCTTGGCCTCTATGCCCTGCTTGTTGGCCATCCACAGTAACTGGTTGGCCACAATGTGAGACAGGATGCTGGACTACATGGACCACTGGTCTTTTCCAGCAGAGTTGTTCCATGTCAACAGAGTGTGACTTTCTTGCCGTTCTAAAAGCCCTCCGAAATGTTGCTTCTGCAAGACAGCAGAAGCCCAGATACAGCATGGGGGGGGGGGGTCTGGGCTTTAGCAGAAGGAGGGATCAGCAAAATTATCTCCCCCTCCATCTGTAGAAAATCTGCTTTGGATCCAAACCCTGGAATGTTGAGAGCAGCTGAGATGCAATTAATGAAAAAAAAGGAATGGAGAGTCTACCCCCTCAAGCTTCTGACAGCACAACAAATGCTTTAGGAGGGTAGAAGGGTAGAACTGGATTCCCAAATTGTCACACACACACACACACCAATTCCTCTCAGGCCCTCAACTTTTTATACTATGGACAATTCTACAGTGTCTACAGTAGACAATATAGTGTAGGAGGTGTGGGCGTGCCCTTTGTATGTAGGCAACATCCACAGATAGGCTGATGCTGGGAACGCGAGGCTTCAGATCTCTCAGTAGGGAATGGCAGGTTAGTTTGAAAGTTGCTGATTTAATTAACATTCTTTCTATGCAAAATTCGGTACTGCACCATTCAGGATGTATGGGATAGTGTGGGATAGTAGTAAAGAGCAGTGGACTCTAATCTGGTTTGATTCATGACTCCTCCTCATGAAGCCTACTGGGCGACCTTGGGCCAGTCACAGTTCTTTCAGAAGTCTCTCATCCCCCACCTACCTTACAAGGTGCCTGTTGTGAGAAGGAGAAGGGTGAGGGGGGGAGACTGGATTCACACCACCTTCACTACCCAAAGGAGTCTCAGAGCGGCTTACAAACTCCTTTCACTTCCCCTCCCCACAACAGACACCCTGTGAGGAAGGTGGGACTGAGAGAGCTCTGACAGAAACTGCTTTTTTCAAGAACAGCTGTGCCAGTACTATGGCTTGGCCAAGGTCATCCAGCAGGTGCAAGTGGAAGAGTGGGGAATCAAACCCGGTTCTCCCAGATTAGAGTCCGCGCATCTAACCACTACACCAAACTGGCAATTGTAAGCCACTATGAGACTAAACAACTCTTCTCCTTCTATCAGACTTCCAAGAGAAGCATTGGATTAATCTAACATTTGTATGACTTAAAAGCCAGCTTTGCTTTGCAGTGATAATTCTGTAAGCATTAACAGATAAGCAGGCAAGATTTTCAGAGCCGCCTACTAATGTGCTCCATTGATGTAGGCTCAATGTAGCCTCCCCATGTGACCTCTGAAAGCCATGCCTCCTAAGCAAACACCAGAGCAGAAAATTAGTTACCAAAGCATTTGGAATTATCTCTCAAACAACAGCTGCTCACATAACCTAAAAGGAGTAACTTGGTTACTTTAGTTCATCAGAACAGGGACAGAAATCATCTGCAAACTAAGTGGAACATGCAACTGCTGATTGTAGTCTATGTCACATGTCTCCCGGGAGCAAACATCAGCTCCAGAAAAAAGATCTCAAATCAGTGAAACAGCACAGGATTTAAACCCCTTGTCTCCCAACACCCATGCAACCCCGTCACCACCTGCAGGTGAAAAACATGGTACGTATCTACGCCATTACTTGGAATTGCCTTTCACAATTTAAACTTCACTAACAACTTACTGTTTTCACATACACAAGAGGAAAAATAATGACTTTGTTATTGCTTTATTTACCAACGTTTTCTGTCCTCTTTGAATAATCCTGAAGTTTTAGGAGTGTGATAAAACCAAACTGGTTGACCAAGATGTTACAAATACCAAGATGGCTCAGAGCTATTTAGTAGTCCGAATACCATCTTGAAATAAGGATTCTTAAGCTAGTTGCAACAAGATAATGAAATATTTGAATTTGTGCTATTGGAATTGGGTGGCTCTTTGTCCTTGAACAAAGAACAACTCTTAAAAAAATAGTTTCAGGCAGGTACTAACTGGGCTTGAGGATGCAAGTCAGAGCATAAACACAAAGCTTAGGAAAAGTCTAGCTGCTGAGGAAACAGCAACTCTCTGCCACTGTGGAGAAAGAGCTGAGAAAAGCTTGGTCTAGGGCCTGGCAAGGAAGGAAGACCATCCCAAGGTGCTAGTCAGAAGACATAAAATGACAAGCAGGGCCGGCCCGAGGTGTTCCTGCGCCGTAGGGAAGCACAGATGCCAACCTCCCGGTGGGGCCTGGAGACCTCCCAGCTGGCGTGCCACTCACTCCCTGGGCCTTGCCGGCAAAGCACCCACCGCACCTCCTCCTCCTCACTGGGCCAGCGCTGTGGAGCCCGAGCCGACGGGGTGCCCAGCGCAGAGGGAGAGAGGGCGGCAGAGGAGGCAGGAAAGTCCCCATTCACTGCGCAGCAGCCCTCGGGAAGAAACACTTTGGTGAAGCCAATGTGTGCGTGTTGTCCTTCTGACTGCGGGGAGGAATGATGTTTTTGGGGAAGCTTTCCCCGGGAAGAGCCTGCTGCTGGCTGGGTGGCTCAAGGAGGCGCCGTGGTGCCTGGCTCCATGGAGAGGGCACTCCTATGGCTCCTAGTGCCGGGAGTACGCCGGGCACCTGCAGGCCACCCCTGCCTCTCCTCCTGCGCCCTAAGGGCCGGTACGCGCTCTAGGCAAATGCCTAGTTCGCCTTTTGGGTGAGCCGGCCCTGATGACAAGCCAAATGTTACAGGACTATAGATAGTTCAAGCTGGGTAACCATGCAAGGAGATCAAATCACTCAATCCTAAAAGAAATCAACCCTGATTTTTCCCTGGAAGGCCAGATACTGAAGCTGAAGCTCAAATACTTTGGCCACCAAATGAGAAGGGAGCACTCATTGGAGAAGACCCTGATGCTGGGAAAGACTGAAGGAAATAGAAGGGGACAGCAAAGGATTAGACAGTGTTATCGATGCAACGAACATAAAATTAAGCGAACTCCAAAGCACGACAGAAGACAGGAGGGCCTGGCGTGATGTGGTCCATGGGGTCATGAAGAGTCAGACTCGACCTTGCGACTGAACAACAACAAAGAAAGCCGTGTTAGTCTGCCTGTAGCAGTAGAAAAGAGTTACTGCTCACCTTTTCAGAAAGCTCCTAGCCTGCCATAAATTTTGTTAGTCTTTAGGGTGCTACTGGACACTTGTTCTTTTCTAGGATTATAGATAACTGTGATCTCTGAACTTTAACTATAAGACAGTGAACAGACCAAAAAAGGACAGCCTTCAGAAGCCCTCAAGAGCCCCCCCCCCGCAACAGAATGAGCAAAATCAACCTCCTGCTAAAAGTAAGTGGTCTGGACAACTTTCCAGAGTTACTTTACTGTGACATGACACCACGTCTTAGTCAACTGATGTAACAGAAGAATCACATCAGATATGAGGTTTGCAGAATAGTGGTCCCTTAGCAGGCGGACCTATGAAACCAACTTTACTCAGGACCAATCCTCAAGTTAACTTGGCAGCATGGTTGCTGTTTCCACCTGGACAGATCTTCTGCCACCATGGTAATGTTTCAAAGATGCTACATAAGATGGGCAGATGACAGTTATTACTCCATGTCATCATCAGCAATTCCTAATGAAGCGGAATGCTAGTTAGAAAGTAGGGTTGCTAAGCCAAGCCTGACAACCAGCAGGAAGATTGAGGGTGGGGACAATGCTGGGTGTTGCGCAATGTCAGCTGCATCCCTACAACACTTCCAGGAGAAACCCGGAAGTGATGTGGGGTAACTCTAGGAATCATCAGAAACTCTAATGGTTTTACTACAGAGTTTCCAGCAATTCTGGGAACTACACACTGCCACTTCCAGGAAGTGACATAGGGACACTGCTGATGTCACTTTTTAAAACTTTTCCATGACCACCAATTCTCATGGTGGTGGGCAACAGAACCTGGGGCTGGGGGATCCCCCTCCCTAGCTGGGGGACTGGCAAACCTATTAGAAAGCAATCATGGGCTGGATCCAGATAAAACTGACAATTTCTATCTTCCCACTGCAGACCATCCAATGTTGTTCTTTAAAGTCCCATTTGTTGTTGAGTCGCACAGTCGAGACCAACTCTTCGTGACCCCATAGACCACATCACACCAGGTCCTCCTGTCTTCCACTGTCCTTTGGAATCCCCCTACACATACCCCCTACACATACCCCATAGCAGCATTTCGTGGCAATCAGCGGGCTGAAGTGGAGGGGGCAGGAAAGTTCCAATCCATTAACGGAAAATTTAGTCTGGATCTACTATCTCACCTGGTTTTCTCATTTCATTTCTTAGATATTATCTACTATCCCACCTGGTTTTCTCATTTCATACATTGCCTATGGGAAGGGGGGTGGGAATTCCACCATACTCCAAAGGTAAACTAGCAGCCAAACGTAGGATAGAAGGGTCATAAGAGAACAGCTCCAAACTGATGTTCAGAGCACCATAAATTTAAGAGATATGTGAAGCCCTGAAGAGGGGAGAGACACAGAAATCATAAAAAATACTATTTCTTTCTGTCACCTGTACCTGGAAGAATATTTTCAATTTGTCCACTGGTAAAAATGGAAATCTGGTGGATAATTGGGGCGGAAACACTCTTACAAAATATCTTCTCCTTTGGAATGAATAAAATACTTTTAAAGACAAGGTTGTACTTAAAATGTCTCACAATCACTGTGCAGTGTGGTGTTTTTTTATTTAGAATCTACTATTGTATGGTAGATAATTTAAATGTGAATAATTTTGTCCACAAGTAATATGATGTATGTGTATATTAATACATTAAGAAAACATTGTTGAAAAAGTGTTTTCAATACTGTTAAAAATAATTGAATATCCAAATCTACTAATGTTCCTTAATACCATGACTATATGAAAAATGTTTTAAAGTCCAAATATTCAGAACATTTTTGTTTACTACAAATTGTTCATTTCCTCCAAATCCTGAGATGACAAAACCATGCAGTAGTTTTCATCAGTTCTCTGGTATTGGGTATATATTAGCAATTGTCCTTAAACAAAAAGTATTTTGTTATTTATCCTTTTAAATTTCATAAATATGCCATATTTTATATGTTAACAAAGGTACGGATCCTAAGTAATGAAAAATAAATTTTAGTATATAAAGGCAAACCCCCCTCACAGCCTATTGTGCCTCCCAAAATTGTGATCCTGCTGGTGAGAGGACCAATACAAGTATACACAATTGAAACCGGAGAGGAGAGTTGCTTCCTACAAAGACTCAGATAAGAAAATGTATTCCAAAATCACAAGGTAGTAAATGTTGCATTCAACACATATTCTGATTTGAATCAAATAAAACTCAAGCTCTGAACTCATCCCACAATGCATGTTTGCATTACTGAAAATGTCAAGACAGTGTGTGACTGCAATAAAAAAGGCCAATGCTATGCTCGGGATTATTAGGAAGGGAAGTGAAAACAAATCAGCCAGTATCATAATGCCCCTGTATAAATCAATGGTGTGGCCTAATTTGGAGTACTGTGTACAGTTCTGGTCACCACACCTCAAAAAGGATATTAAAGTATTGGAAAAAGTGCAGAAAAGGGCAACTAGAATGATAAAAGGGTTGGAACACTTTCCCTATGAAGAAAAGTTAAAATGCTTGAGGCTCTTTAGCTTGGAGAGACGACAGCTGAGGGGTGACATGATCGAGGTTTATAAGATTATGCATGGGAAAGAGCAGGTAGAGAAAGAAGTACTTTTCTCCCTTTCTCACAATACAAGAACTCGTGAGCACTCAATGAAATTGCTGAGCCAGTCTGGTTAGAACAGATAAAAGGAAGTACTTCTTCACCCAAAGAGTGATTAACACATGGGATTCACTGCCACAGAAGGTGGTGGCGGCTACAAGCATGGATGGCTCCAAGAGGGGATTAGATAAACATATGGAACAGAGGTCTATCAGTGGCTATTAACCACAAGGTATAAATAGGAACTCCCAGTCTGGGACAAGGGATGCTCTGTATTCTTGGTGCTTGGGGAGGGGAACAGTGGGAGGGCTTCTAGTGCCCTGGCCCCACTGCTGGACCTCCTGATGACACCTGGTATTTTTGGCCACTGTGTGACAGAGTGTTGGACTGGATAGGCCATTGGCCTGATCCAACATTGGCTTCTCTTATGTTCTTATGTTCTTAAGAGTTATACCCAAAGTACTGACAAGTTGTGAATGTAGAAACACCACTTTTGTACAGTGGAAAAGGCAACACAATGGGTTCTTGAAGGTAATATGCCCTCCATTTGTTAACTTTCCACATGATCACTCACTCAGATTATCCTAGAGACTTTCACTCTGGATGACCCATAACTTCAGGGCTGAAAAGTACAAATGCCTTCTAGGAAACCAGATTGCTTCCAATCAAACCATTGTGTAACATACCAGTAGATATAAGTGGCAAAATAACTCTTTGTGAGCTGGTGAACTGTTTGCATTTCTCTGCAACAATGCTTTAAAATTGGTTCAGATAAGAAAGGCCTCAACATTTGTCGCAGTGTTTCCCACTATGCAGTGTGCATGAATATGCCTCGTGATGTCTTTCTTCTAGATGTTAATTCAACCCACGCATGCTTGTGCATGAATTCGATAGATGCAGACTTCTCTACACACCTTTCAAAACAAACACCAGCCTATCAACCTTCTGTTTGACTTCTTATTCACTAAATTCCATAAGAACAAATGCTAACAGCTACGTATTTACAGTGTTGGTCATTCCTATCGGTCAGCAGAAATTAAAGGGCCTGAGCCAAGCCTGTTGACTGGACTACCTGTTAACTCACAAGCACACCTGAACAAAAGAGCCCTACATGGCAGAGCCCTGCATATCTTCGGTAACATCTCCCCTATACAAGTTCTCCCATCCGTTAACAATCGTCTAAGTACCCCATACTTTAGATACCAGTCACCCATCTCATGAAAATCCACTATGGTTTATAGCATGGACCCCACTGTACCGGGTCTGGTGGTGGAAAGTGCCACCAAGTCGGAGCAAACTTATGGCAACCCAGTACGGTTTTCAAGGGAAGCTAAACTAGGACTATTTGTTCCTATGCTGCTCAGCAATATAACAGTCACGCATTTTCCATATCATGGGGCCGCCATCTTAACCACTAAAGATCTGAGAAAGCAAAACCCTATGGAGCTGATTTCAACAGGGGAGCCACGTTGATCTGTCATAGCCAAGTAAAACAGAAATCAAAGAACAGACATGATTTGCCATTGCCTGCCTCTGTATAGTAATCCTGAACTTCTTCAGTAGTCTCCCATCTGATTAGTAACCAGGGCTGATGGTGATTAACCTCCAAGAGCTGATGTGACTGGGCCAGTCTAGGCCATCCAGTACCAACTCTATTATCGCAGAATTCCTGACCACAGGCCAGGCAGAACCCATCGCACTATGTTGTATGTATTCATGATAGGAGTGTGGAATTATATATTATCCTTACACTTTATACCTTTAATAAAACACAAAGCTGAGCCTCATTTGCTCCATCTGAGAACAGCAGCAGACAAAGTTTTGTTCAAACATTTTACCCACTGGGGATCTAAACTGAGATTATTTGTCCCTGGGCCACTCAGCAAAACAATAGCCAAGCATTTTTTTTTTCTCATCAAGGTCCAACATCTTAACTCATTAAAGATCTGAGAAAGTAAAATTCTATGAAGCTGAGTCGAAATTCTATGGAGTTGCTGAGTCATAGTGAAGTAAAACAGAAACCAAGGAGCACTTGATGCATCATGTATCAGATGCATTTGCGAAATATGACTCACTAAAACTTATGCTGGAATAAAACTTGGTTAGACTATGGAGCTGAAGGTATGAATTTTGGGGAATGTGTCAGGCTAAATAAACTCGAAATGGCCAAAATTAAGAGCCAGTTCTTTGGTCTGGAGTCCAACCACCACCATCTCTCAATGATGCCTCAAAAATATTTAGTTTGATTCTGTAACAAAGCCACCAAATTCACTACCAAACAATTTGGCAAGCTCCACAAAGAGGCAAAGGTTAAATGAGGCAAATCGACATGACTTCAAACTACAGCATAAAGCCTGCATTTTAACCCACACAAGAAACTATCAACACATTTGCATTCAATGGTCCTTCCATACAGAATACCGGCACCAATACATTATGAAGTCTCACTTGCGATTTTAGTACCTTGGAAGTCAAAGTTTCCTATAGGGACATTCTTCCTGATTTCAGAACAGTGCTTTAACTTGTTAGATATAAATTTTCCTGGCTACTTAAACCCCAGGAGATGCACTTATGCTTTGATGAAACATTCATGGCTGCCACAGCGTTCTCTCAGCTATTGCTCATGTGACTATGAACAGCAGTCTAGACAAAATTCATCCATTTGACAGCTACAGAGTAAAATTATTTTGGCTCTTAAATCTGTATTTTATACAGAGTTACAAAAGTTGTGGCTTTGCTTAACAGACGGTCATTATTTTTGCTTACCGGAGACCCTAAACCTCTGTCATTCAGAGAGAAGGAGCTCATCTCTCATCAAGATATGCTCTTGGAAAATGTCAGAACCAAGCATGAGGCTCTTTCTACTTTGTACTGGGCATCCAAAATTTGAAAGCAGTGCTAGGAACTTAAAGCATGGCACAATGTGAGAGATAAGGCCCTGACCCTCACCCAAGCATTACTGTAATTTAGTTAGAAGTCTACCCTGCCAGTCTGCACCTTCAAGTTCATGTCCTGAATGAAGGATTCTATTTGTTTCTCCAGTTGCATACTAAACAGGAAAGCTTCCATTTCACCTCCTGCAATTGTGAAAGCTCAAAAGAAGGAGGTTTCTCAATGCATCGCAAATGCACACAAAAAAAACCCTACCTCCCACGCAAGCCCTCTGCAATACACATGAACTGGAATGGGACAGCTTGGTAGGATAACATTTTAAAATATGGTCGCCCATTCTGTGTTGGGCATCAAGAAGAATAGTAGTTTCCACAATCAGCATTATGGTTGACTCTGGCAGTCTATTTTAAGGAGTCCTGATTTTGTACATGTGTAATTTTTTACTTTTTCCAAAGAGTAATTTATCCAGAAATATATAACAATATTAAAGTAAGCTTGTTCTTCGGAACTGATATACCCTATTCAAAAGATAAAGTTATGAACTGATTTGAAAGTCATGGAAAGGTGATGTAAAAGGAGATACCTTAACCAGTGCAGTACTTCTCAAGCATCAAATTGTAGATATTTGTTGCTAAATAAGCCTGTAGTCTTCAGGACATGTAACTTGTAGTCAATGCTAAGTGAACTCAAAGGCATTGGCTTTGAACAGACATCTTTAGGATAAAAGTATAAGTGTTCCAACTCAATGGGATCTCATATTACCTTTGACCACCAGTTTTCCTCAATGTTAGGGTGGGGTGGGTGTAGTCAGAGAGGTGCCTTATCTAGGAACCCCTCAGGCCTCCTTACAGAAAGAAGACTCCCTCATTTAGAATCCTGGATTAAGAACATAAGAGCAAAAAAAGAGCCCTGCTGGATCAGACCAATGGGTCCATCTAATCCAGCATCCCATTTCACACAGTGCCAACCAGTTCCTCTGGACAGCCAACAACAGGGCACAAAGATTCAATTCAATCTTTTCAATTCAGACAAGACACGATATACTTACAATTCATTCTTCCTATATTAACAACATTCTTTGGACCTTGTACAACATACAACAAGACTGGCACATTCCACCCAATCTACAACTTGCAAACGGGCACTGTTACATCTCCTATTAGTGACCCCACTTCCCTAGCTTTCCTCCTACAGCCATCTTTGCCCACATCAGCCAATCAATGCAATGTAAATAAATCCAAGGCAAAATTACAGCTATCTCTGTTAATAGGTCAACCCCAAAAGACTGTTAGGGTCAGCCAAGTTGCATCATTGCTCTTAACTTCCTAGGAAGACTGCTCTAGAGGGGTCACAACACCTTTTTCACTCCTAAAAGACCTCAAAACTTCACCATGGGCAGGTTCATGGGAGACTGGGGCTCGCTCATCTTTGCTAGAGCAACTTGTAGAGTTTGGACAACTTTTGCTTGGAACTGTTGATCCACAAATGCTCAAGCTAATATTATAGTTGTTTTTGCATTCTGGCACCAAGCAACCCACCAATAAGTAGTTTACTTTGGATCAAAGAGTCCCAACATGCCTCTCTGCAAAAAGACACAGAGCAAGGGAGCACATAAAGGCTCTCTTCAAGATGTCATTTTGGTATCGGAGGAAATAAAAGCTAACACCAGCAGTGTGGCTAATCTGAACAGAATGTAACTTGTCAAGAAGGGTTGCTTTAGAACGACTGAGTAAATTTGTACTGTCCTTTGTCCAAGAAGGTCTGAGGTAGAAATTTCCATCTGTAGTTTAAACTACATTGAGCTATCATTGAAAAGGCACAACCTGGCCAGAACTAGGAGCCAGCAAACAATCTAGAAAAAGAACGCTTAAGTATTATAATATATGGGGGAGGGTGAAGACAATTACTTTCTACACACTATATTGTTAATATTACTCAGGGATAAAGAATAAACAGATGTATAAGATGTTAGAACCTGGTATTTTAACTGATTTTCAACACTGTAAAATCTGATTAAAATCAACACCCTTCAGGTTTGTAACATATCATGTGATCTGTGGGCATTCATTCAGGATAAAAAGAATCTTTCCTAATGTCACAAAATTCTACTCCAAACCAGAGCATACAGAGTATTTTTTAAAAACTGTACCTGGACCTGGTATCAAAATTTAAAGTAGGTATTATTCATGTTTAAAAAAGCAACTTTACTACCGCAACCAACCACACAGCTATATATCCAAACATAAACCCACAGGCAAACGGTGTGGCAAGGACATGGGTTTTCGGCAGAACAAAGCCCTTTGCTTGTGAGATCCTACTTAGGTTGTGCAAACCACCTTCTGGTGGTCAAGTGTCCTCTCCTTCCCCATCTGCAGAGGAAGAGTTGGTTATTATATCTCTTTTCTCTACCCCAAGGAGTTTCAAAGCGTGTTACAATCGCCTTCCCTTCCTCTCCCCACAACAGGCACCTTGTGAGGCTGGTGGGGCCGAGAAAGTTCTGAGAGCACTGTGACTGGCTCAAGGTCACCCAGCTGGCTTCATGTGGAGGGGTGGGGAACGAAACCTGGTTCTCCAGATTAGAGTCTACAGACCGCTACCAAAGCAAGAAGTGTATGAATACATGAAAGTGGGATCTCTCTTACCCTGTGAAGGAAAACTTGCTTGACTTCTGCCCTTCATAAGGTGGGCAGAAGAGCAGAAGCAGGACACATGAACTTCTGCTCTCTTCCCAAATAGAACCACCTGATTGTGCCATAAACAAATATTCATGGAGCAAATACCCAAAGATGCCAATGCAACTAATATATGCCGGCGATACTGCTGAGAAGAAAAACTATGTGTACTGAGCATGATGTAGCAGTTAGAGTGTCAAACCAGAATCAAATCCCCACTCCGTCATAGAAGCTTGCTGGGCAACCTTGAGTCAGTCACTCTCACTCAGCCAAATCTACCTCACAGGGTAGCTGAGAGGATAAAAGGGAAGAGCAGAATACAACCCTGTAAGTGGCTTTGGGTTCACTGGGGAAGAAAAGGGAATATAAATATCTAAACAGCTCTTTCAGAAAGTCAAAATACAGGTCTTCAACTATAAATGAAAAGCATCAGCAACTATAAAAGTTATGAGAATGACTGATCACATTTCATTTTATTCAGATATTTACATCTCACTTTTCTCCCCAATGAGGTCCCTGTCACAGCTTACATCAGTGTCTTCTCCATTTTATCCTCATAACAACCCTGTGGGGTAAGCTAGGTTGAGGAGAGGAGGAGGAGGAGAGGAGATTGGATTTATACCCCACCCTTCACTACCCGAAGGAGTCTCAGAGCGGCTTACAAACTCCTTTCTCTTCCCCTCCCCACAACGGACACCCTGTGAGGTAGGTGGGGCTGAGAGAGCTATTTCCAGAACTGCTCTTTCAAGGACAGCTCTGACAGAACTATGGATTGCCCAAGGTCATCCAGCAGGTGCAAGTGGAGGAGTGGGGAATCAAACCTGGTTCTCCCAGATTAGAGTCCACGCACTTAACCACTACACCAAACTGGCTCTCAGTTGAGAGACAGTGACTGCCCCAAGGTCATCCATCGAGCTTCCTTAACAGAGTGGGGATCTGTATCTGAATTCTTCCAGTTCCTAGCCCAGCCCTCCACCCACTACACCACACTGGCTCATTCATCTCACACACAGTGCCACAGTCGTTTAAAAACTCAGCACTCTCAAAACCTGATCTCTGACAGTTACAAGGACAGCACAGCTATCTGACAAAGAAAAAGACATGTTTTTACTCAACAAGTAAGGCTGTTTGCCTTTTCTGACTCCTTGACTCCCTAAGGAGGAGTACCAAAATGGGCCTTGTGGAAACTGGACAAGATGTTTGTTAGTGAGCAATACACAGTTCTGTGTATATAAACAACCAAAAGAAAGGATTTAGAGCCATGAGGCCAGTAGAGAAGAAAGCAGAAAGGAAAACAGATAACTACCTTTCTGGTTAAAATCCTATCACTCCTTTCTGAAGACATATATGAACCTTTCAGCAAGTACAGTTCTGAGCATTCCACTGTTAACACTTTATTAAAACAAAACAAAACAGCATGTTGTTGTCTACTGTGGCTCTAGAATATTTTCCTCTCTTCCTACTTTTCCCCATTTCCGGAGCTAACCAGCAGATCTGAACTTCAGATACTCAAAACTTGCCCTCTGCACCTCTAAATCAATTTTCAAACAATTCTCAGGGCGGTGGTGTGATTTCCTTAAGGAAAGAAAGTCTGAGGAGAAAAAGACAGGAATGAAAGAGCTAATCCACAATCCCTAAGCATAAGGTAGATGTTTCACAGCATATGGTAGGTAGCAAGACGGTAGTAAAATACTTCCTCCTCCACTATGGAGCATCTCATTCCCCTTCCCGTCTCCTGTTTAAATTCTAATTTGGAACCTGGCTTTTAACCCTGGGTTTGTCCCTGGGATCACACCCAGCTGTCAAGAAAACTGCATACAAAATTATTACTAATATGCATAGATTGCCCTGACCTGGATAGCCCAGGTTAGCCTGATCTCATCAGCTCTCGGAAGCTAAGCAGGAGATCAGCCTTGGCTAGTATTTGGATGGGAGACCACTAAGGAATACCATGGTAATGACATGGAGGCAGGCAATGGCAAACCACTTCTGAACGAGTCTTGCCCTGAAAACCCGATGGCATCGCCAGAAGACAGCTGAGACTTGATGGCACGTTCCACCACCATGCACAGATTATGCATACGATGCATTATTATGCACAGATGAACACTGATTTACTTTATTTGTAGTCTGTATTTCAAGGCGGAACAGGTTTTAATCCTGCTAGTTCTCATGACAACTGTATTTAGAGGGAAGGAGGGGGGATAAATTAGTCTGTCACTCACACTCATTTTGGGGACTTGGGGGGGGTGGCACTGGCTCAGTGGAAGAGCCTCTGCTTGGCATGCAGAAGGTCCCAGGTTTTGTCCCTGGGATCTCCAGTTAAAAGGACCAGATAGCAAGTGATGGGATAGACCTCAGCATGCAACCCTGGACAGTCGCTGTTACCCAGAGCAGATAATACTGACTTTGATGGACTGATGATCTGATTCCGTATATGGCAGCTTCATATGCTTGTCTCTGCTCTCAAATAGTTATCCATATGTGGAGAATAGAATGCTGGAAGCTGGGGAAGATGGAATATGCTGAGCCAGCCTACTTAATGAATTTATTATTTATAACAACTAATGAACAAATAAACCACAATGTTCTAAAGCGAGGCGCCCTACTTACGCCATCTTTACACAATGGCCACACCTTAGATAAGGCTCTCCCTTAGAAGGAAGCACTTCATTCTATGTGGGAGGAAAGGGAGATCCTAAAACTGATAGACAACTTAAAAACTGATAAATCACCAAGCCCAGATGGCATACATCCGAGAGTTCTGAAAGAACTCAAATGTGAACTTCTAGATCTCCTTACAAAAATATGTAATCTTTCCTTAAAATCTGCCTCCATTCCTGAGGACTAGAAGGTAGCTAATGTCACTTCCATCTTTAAAAAGGAGATCCGGGAAATTACAGACCAGTCAGTCTGACATCGATACCGGGTAAATTGGTGGAAACCATTATTAAGGAAAGAATTAGTAGGCACATAGATGAACAAAACCTATTGAGGCAGACTCAGCATGGGTTCTGTAAGGGAAGATCTTGTCTCACTAACCTGTTCGTGTTCTTTGAGGGGGTGAACAAACATGTTGACAAGAGGGATCCAATAGATATTGTTTACCTTGACTTCCAGAAAGCTTTTGATAAAGTTCCTCATCAAAGGCTCCTAAGTAAGCTCAAAAATCATGGGATAAAAGGACAAGTCCTTTTATGGATCAAAAACTGGCTAATTAATAGAAAACAGAGAGTGAGTATAAATGGGCAATTTTCTCAGTGGAGGGTGGTAAGCAGTGGGGTACCGCAGGGATCAGTACTTGGTCCACAGCTTTTTAACTTGTTCATTAATGATTTGGAGATGGGAGTAAGCAGTGAAGTGGCTAAATTTCCGGATGATACAAAGTTGTTCAGGGTGGTGAAATCCAGTGAGGATTGTGAGGCACTCCAAAGGGATCTGTCAAGGATGGGCAAGTGGGCGTCAACATGGCAAATGGGGTTCAATGTGGCCAAGTGCAAGGTGATGCACATTAGAGCC
>NW_015175394.1:44252-45150 GCF_001447785.1 Gekko japonicus | reverse complement strand
TTCTTCACCCAAAGAGTGATTAACACATGGAATTCACTGCCACAGGAGGTGGTGGCACCTACAAGCATGGATGGCTTCAAAAGGGAATTAGATAAGCACATGGAGCAGAGGTCCATCAGTGGCTATTAGCCACAAGGTATAGATAGGGGCTCTGGGGCAAGTGATGCTCTGTCTTCTTGGTGCTTGGGCTTCTAATGTCCTGGCCCCACTGGTGGACCTCCTGATGGCACCTGGTATTTCTGGCCACTGTGTGACACAGAGTGTTGGACTGGATGGGCCTTTGGCCTGATCCAACATTGGCGTCTCTTATGTTCTTATGTAAGGGTGAATGCCTTCCCTGAGGTGGCTCATAGTACTCAGGGGTTTTGTAAGTAGTGGTGGAAAGTGCCTTCAAGTTGCAGCCGACTAAGAGCAGGGATCACTGGGGGAGTGGGCGGGGGCAGGTAGCTGTGAATTTCCTGCATTGTGCGGGGGGGGGGGGGGCGGGGGCAGGGCTGGGCTAGATGACCCTTGGGTCTCTTCCAGCTCCTCTATGTTTCTTATGGTGACCCTGTAGGGTTTTCAAGTGAAGAGATGAACAAACGTAGTTTGCCATTGCCTGTCTCTGCGTAGCGACCCTGGACTTCCATGGTAGCCCTCCCATCTAAGTACTAACCCGAGCCTAACTGCTTAGCTTCCAAGATCTGAGATCAGTAATAGCACTTAGTTATTTTTAAGGAGGCTGACCAACCTCCTGGTTGTACCATTTTAAAACATTCAGGCAGTTTTTAACAGACCAAATAAATGCTGCAGACCACGTTATTTTGTTTCATTGGACATCTTACTGGAATCTTATTGTCAGTTTGTACTTATCCTGTATCCTCCAAGTACAAAACATTTTTATTTACCTTTGAAAACT
>NW_015175394.1:40803-44187 GCF_001447785.1 Gekko japonicus | reverse complement strand
CTCTCACATTACAAAACACAACTAAGTTATTTACTAGGTAATTGATCATTTAAATTAGTCTGGCCAGCCCAGTTGTCTAAATGGCATGACACTGCATAGTTCTGACCGTGAAGAAAAGATCATAGAAGTTCCCCCTTTGCTCTGGAAAGTAAAAAAAAAATTGCTGGCAAATTCGACACCTTCTAAGACAGCCAGACACAATGAAAATACACCCCTCCCACATTAATTTCTGGACAATCGAACATGACTGCGTCTTTATGATGTCCCTACCTCAAAGGAACTTGCTATGAGTCCATCCGACCACCGTACACGTTGTTGAGGTTTATTTCATTGCACCTACATCAGGGATTTGCTTTGTTTTAGTTACAGCAGAGAATATGTCCCCGGAGAGATGCCGTTCTAAGTTTCAGATGTCTGACATTCAACATCTCCACATCATGATTAATTTTAAAACTATGATTAATTAAAATTAATCCCAAACCATTACAATTCAGATTACTTTTCAAGTACTGACATTTAGAAAAGAGAAATATTTTCAATGCCACGCAAGCCCCCCCAAAACATTATCTCCTCCTTTTACGAGAGATATACATGCCTGGGGTCAGCGATCAAATCAGCAATCGTAAAACGTTAAGACACTTATTACTGTGTAATGCCACTTCCATCAAGAAGGCAATCATCCTCAGCAGCTGAAACAATAAGTTAAACAGAGGCCAACATAGCATTAGCATGGAAAGCCGCCCCCCTCAATCTAATCAAAACCACAGATCCACAATCAAATTCCCTTGGTAATTAATAATTTCCCCTGATTGTGTGCACACTGCTGGAAACTACTACTTTCACCTCTTTTGCAAAGACCAGAGAATGTTTTGATCCTATAAATAGCCTCTTGCGCTCTGAAGCAGACATAGTAAGGTTTCCTCCTATTGACAAAGAAGCTGCCATTTAATAAGAATTACTAAGATGTCCAAATACCATTCCACTAAGGTACTTAACCATCATACCTGTACCAAAAAGAAACTCGACCAAGGTGAGAACAGGACCCAGAAGATCAGGTGGTTCTGTGAAAGCTCTTACACACAGACAGTGCTGGTCCCAAAAAAAAAAAAATCAACAGGCTAGCTGACATAAGGCCACATTTTCCAGCAATCTTACCTGTCTAATTGAATTTAACTGCAACAGTGATTACACCATGTATCTGCAGACAGTCCACAGTGCTGATTCACAGCATTTGATAAGCCTGAATTTTGCGCCTAAAAAGGAAAAAAAGTACAGTTCGAAATTGATTTGGAGACAGCACTTTTTAAAAAAATTGAAAAGCTGAATATTCTCCAAATAGGACATTGGACTGCTCCTGAAGTGGTGATGGCAACGTAAATTTTTAATTTTAAAACTAAGCCAGGAGACCATGTTTCTATGCAAGATCCTTCCAATGTGCTTCAATTGCAAACAAGCTGACAATTGCTAAATAGTATGCATGTATGCAATGCATCTCACAGATGCTTCAATTTGTTACCCTTGGAATAAATCCAGTACATACTTGCACAGTCCCAATCACACCCTCAACACATACTTTCCTTAGATCTGCCTAGTTCTGGAATGGACATACATGCTTATGGAACCTCCACAAATCCGTTTTCTTGACCAAGGGAGGCTCAATGGAGGAAGCTTTTCTAGCCCATTTTTTTATGTTCTAACCCATGTTTTTTATAATGCAAAGCAAACTCCAAAATTATGAAAAATTCTTACTTGTTGAAAAGATTATGTACCTATAATTTCAGGACCCAAGAAACATGCATAACTCAAGGCTATATGTGGCTGAGAAAATGTTTTTGTGCAAATGAACTTGCCAGAAAATACAATTTGCTCTAGTTGTTCAGCATGTTAATGTGATTATGATTTAGGTTTTAAAAAGCAACAGAGTAAAACCAGTTCACATGACACATACTCTGTGTCAAGGGGATAAAACAGCTCTGACAGGACTTATGACTGACCCAAGGTCAAACCAACAGCTGCATGTGGAGAAGTGAGGAATCCAACCCGGTTCTCCTGGATTAGAGTCCACGCTCCTAACCACTACCCCAAACTGGCTCTCAGATGAGAGCTTTGCCCGAGAATCTTATAAGACTTGGTGACCATGGTTTAAAATGACAGGGTGCATGGAGTAGGAAAAAATACTTATTCCTGTTAAGGGTTAGAAATTAAAGATGATGCCCTGTTATGTAAGAAATTAAAGATGATGCCCTGTTATAAATATAATATTTATAATCAGATTTATGCTTACGGTAGGGTTTTTTGCATTCTGGACATGTACAGTCCCCACACACCAGTGTTCCCTCTAAGCTGAGTTATTGTGAGCAAGCTCACAGTTATTTAGCCTGTGGCTCATACATTTTTGCCTTCACTCAGGAAGGATGGCTCCAGAGCAAACTAATTTATGCAGTAGCCAAATTGCTCACTCACAGCTTTAATGCCAGTAGCTCACAAAGTAGAATTTTTGTTCACAAGACTCCACCGCTTAGAGGGAGCATTGCCACACATTATATACCCAAGTATTTCAATGAACTCTATCCACAAATATCACAAACTTACTAGTTCTCTTGGTGTTCACACTCACAATCTAAAAATCCTGTTAACTAAAACAGTCCCAATGTCTTAAAATCTCAAACTACAAATGAACAGGAAATCCCAATATGTTTCTTTGCTTTGCTGTAAATAGAAGTTCTATAAATCTGCAAGTTAACTTGGAAAAAAACACAATAATATTTAAGTGAATAGTTAGAAAGTTAGAAAGTTCAGCATATTAGTTTCTTTCGGGCTGGGGTAACCTCAGATGACCCTCTAATATCGACTGAACAATCCAGAAGAGAATGCTGATGTGGAAGAAGTTCCAGTAGCAAGGGTTTTTTTTATGTGACTGGAATGTTCAAGGGCAGATTGCCATAAATTGCCGCCTGATCCACATGATTCGCCAACACAGAGAGACCCTGAGCTAATCTGTCTGAAGCAAGAAAAATTCATGCCTAAATGGTCATCTTCTGGAATTGCCCCCTGCATGCAACTTCCAGCTAAGGAATAGAGAAGGAGCTATTGAAGCATATAGATGTTGTCTTTAGACAGTGGAACAAGGCACTGCTAGTTATATGCTGGTTTACAGTTCTGGGTAATTTTAAATATATTTACTGCAGAACGGCCGCAGTTATGTAATCCATTTATGGAGTTAACGACTGCAGAAGAAACACAGGATTCTTATGACATAAAATAAGAGTGGAATCCTCTTTTCTTTAAAAAAAAATGTCACTCCAACTTGAGTCTACCCTTCAGATCTTTTCAAGGATAAATTCATTCATCAAATTTGTTTCTTGCCCTTCTTCCAAGGAGATC
>NW_015175394.1:33486-40765 GCF_001447785.1 Gekko japonicus | reverse complement strand
AGCTGAAAGACTGAAAGTGCAATTCTGTACAGAGGTACTCCAACCTAAACTCGTTGGAATGCTTCTGCATAGAATTTGCACTGTAACTTGCTTTTCAAAGACCATCCTGCAGGCTTCATAACTGTGGGGTTGTTATGCCAATAAAGGTCTATGTATATGTATGTAACTGTGGGGTAACTGTGGAGTAACTGTGTGGGTTCAAGACCAGCACTACTCCACTATACCACAATAGCCATAGCCATATTTCTCAGCAAACATCTGTTTGTCTGACAGACACATGTCACTTATTTTCATGCTTATACATACCCTCCCCTCCTTCCCTCACACATGGAACAGGATTTCATAGAAGCATAGAATGTTAGAGTTGGAAGGGACCTTGCAGGTCATCTAGTCCAACCCCCTGCACTCTGCAGGAGCATAGCCGAAAGATAGCCCTAAAACATTTAATTAAGCTTTTATCTGTTATGATATCCATATCCAAGTGACTGGAGAAACTGGAGTTTGTTCCCTCCCTACAAACCAGAATTAAACAAAGGGTTATAGTGCAGCCAACTTATGGTGACCCCATACGGTTTTCAAGGAAAGAGACGAGCAGAGGTGGTTTCCCATTGCCTGCATCTGCATAGAGACCCTGAACTTCCTTCGCAGTCTCCCATCCAAACCAGGGCCAACCCTGTTTAGCTTCCGAGATCTGATGAGCCTGGGCCATCCAGGTCAGGGTAACTCCCCCCCCCCCCATATTAGCAAATGTCACCATTGCTCAAAATTTAAGCACACTGGTCAATGTAATATTTCTTCCACACTGTCTATCCCAAGCACAACAGGGGTATATTGGCTTCTATCCTCTCTTCCTTTTCTTCTCCACCAACCCAATCATTTCCAACTTCAGCATGAGGTAACTGGGCCCACATCATTCAGAGACTCCACTCTTCTGCTGAAACATTTCTAGTAAGATCATGACCCACACATTAAGAGAACGTTTATGGAACTATTAGCAATAAGACATGCCAAAAATTTCCCCTCTCCCTCAGTTGCCCTCCAGTCGGCAGAAGCAATGAACATATTTTCTTTTCTCTGACGTTAAACATGGCTTTGTAAACAGATCACAGAAGTTATGTAAACCCAGGAATAATTACCACCTCCCAAAAAGTTTTTACCCAGCCTCATGAAGCTTCTGCCATAATAAGGATGGCAGATGTTACAACAGCTCTTTTTCACATTTCATCATCTGAGGGCCCCCAAGGTTACTGTATCAAAGGCAAAGCTTCCCTGAAATTTTCTCAGGGTAGAGTTTATCTCTGCAACTTTTGACTTATACAAACTGTATTTGATGCACCAACTACAGTTGTTCTGTCACACATGAGCCCCAGTAACATAAAGCTGGAGATGGTCATTCTGATTTTACTTTAATTGGACAAGCTAAAGTCAGGTTCTCCAGATCTCCAGCAACTAGGTATCTGGGGTTTTCCCAATCATAGCCACTGTACTTTGGTCACATTATGAGGGTAAGAGTCACTAGAAAAGATAATGTTGCTAGGAAAAGTTGAAGGCAGTGGGAAAAGAGGAAGACCCAATGTGAGATGGACTGACTCAGTAGAGGAAGCCACCACCTTCAGTTTGCAAGACCTGAGCAAGGCTGTTACCAACAGGAAGCACTGGAGGTCACTAATTCATAGGGTTGCCATGGAAGCGACTTGAGGGCCTTACACACACACACAGAGTCACTGGGCAGGTCTACTTTCCAATCAAAATGCAGCACCTTATTCTGAAATCACTAGAATCCAAAGATTCTCAACCCACATTAATCCCAACTAGCTGGCATTAGTGTGGAATGTCACAAAACAAGCCCTTGAGAACAACCTTAGAGTGCAGATGTGCTGATGTCCTTGCAAAGATAAGAAAGACAAATTACTACTGCACACTAGCAACAGCCCTGAAGCAATGCCAGTATTTCCAAGTACAAGCAGACTGAAAGTGTAATGCACTGAAACACAATTATATATTCACTACCTACATTCAGTTGGAGCTGCGGTGGCTCAAGTGGTTAAGACGCTGAACTGCAGGCTGTGGAAGGTCAGTAGTTCAGCGGTTCAAGACCCGGGTGCCGCAAGACAGGGTGAGCTCCTGTCTCTAGTTCCAGCTCCTGCCAACCTAGCAGTTCGAAAGCAAGAAATTGCAAGTAGATAAATAGGGACCACTTCGGTGGAAAGGTAACAGCGTCCCGTGCGCCTTGGTGTTTAGTCATGCCGGCCACATGACCACGGAAACGTCTTCGGACAGCGCTGGCTCTTCGGCTTTGAAACGGAGATGAGCACCGCAACCCTAGAGTCGGATTCGACTGACTTTCGAGCAAGGGAGCCTTTACCTTTACCTACATTCATTGATGAGCTACAAGAAATTTTTGTTGTTGTTCAGTCGCACAGTCGAGTCCGACTCTTCGCGACCCCATGGACCAGCTCCCGCCGGGCCCTCCTGTCTTCCGCTGTCCTCTGAAGTTGGCTCAGTTTCATGTTCGTTTCATCGATGACACTGTCTAACCATCTCATCCTTTGCCGTCCCTGTCTTCTTTGACCTTCAATCTTTCCCAGCATCAGGGTCTTCTCCAGGGAGTGCTCCCTTCTCATTTGGTGGCCAAAGTATTTGAGCTTCAGTTTCATTATCTGGCCTTCCAGGGAACAGTCAGGGTTGATTTCTTTTAGGATTGACTGATTTGATCTTCTTGCAGTCCAAGGGACTCTCAAGAGGGAGAGGTGATTATCACTTGTGTTCTTTTAACAGATGGGCCCGCTGGCAATTAAGGAAGAGCTACACTTCAGAGTATTATATGAAGGCTAAAGACACATACTAACCAACAACTGGTTAGTACTGGGATGGGAGACCACCAAGGAAGTCCAGCGTCACTATGCAGAGGGAGGCAATGGCAAACCAGCTCTGAACATCTCTTGCCTTGAAAACCCTACGGGGTTGCCATAAGTTGCCTGGGACTTGACAGCACTTCTCACCACATCAGTTACGTTCTTACAGAGGATAAGCCTATCAGTGGCTACTACTAGCCATGCTGACTGAGGGGAACCTCCATGTTCAGAGGCAGTCAACCTCTGAATCCCAGTGCCAGAAGGCAACATCAGGGAAAGGTCTCAGCCTCTATGCCCTCTTGTTGGTCCTCCAAAGGAACTGGTTGGCCAGGATGTGAGAGAGGATGCAGGACTAGATGGTCCACTGGTCTGATCCAACTTATGCTCTTAAGTATCTGTACTGCATTAAAAGATCTGCTGCATTACCTCATTAAATGTCTACTTCAGAGAAGTGGATGGGGGGGATAGGGTAGGGGAAATGAAGAGGGGAAAAGAGAACTGTCAACGTATCAGTCATTGCCCTGATCTGGATGGCACAGGTCAGCCTGCTCTCGCAAGATCTCAAAAGCTAAGCAGGTTCTGCCCTGGTTATTACTGGGATGGAAGACCACCAAGGAAGTCCAGGGTCACTATGCAGAGGCAGGCAATGGAAAGCCACCACTGAATGTCTCTGGCCTTAAAAATCCTATGGGGTCAACATGAATTGGCTGTGACTTGACAACACTTTCCACCACATCAGTCACTTGCAGTACCATAGGACCTAAGGAATGGGAGACCTTGAGTTTTTAAGGCATACAGGAGATCAGCTCACCCCTATTAATTTTTTGCAACCAATCCTTAAATTGTTAAACTGCTCCTAGGGGACAGGTGACATCAGAAGCTCCCAGCCAATCAACACCGTGCACAGCTGGCTTCAGCACCAAGTACACAGAAAAGCTTTTCCCTCAGCTCAAGCCTATGCAGAAAACTGAACAAGAAGGCAGAGAAGTGGGCTTCCATTTCCATTCCCAAGACCCCCTGTTAAGTTCACAATCTTCCCATCATCCCTTGATGTAGCTAAATATAAGCAGCCCCATCAATAAGAGATACAATTGATGAATAACCCAGGATTAAGCCTAACTGAAGGGGAGGAGCCTTGAACTGATATAAGATGGGATACGGCCCACTCTCTTTGCCTGGTTACTCGGACGCTGCTGGCTGAAATTTGAATTTTTATCTTGGAATGCTGTGATTTGTTGGTTATCGTTGAGGAATTTTATTATTGAATTAAGTTTTATAAATTGACCGTTTTATTCAATGTTGTAACCACCCTGAGACCTGTATCCCATGGGAGGATGAGATATATATAAATAAAATAAAAATACATAACACTTTGAAACCAGATTTTCAATTATTTGTGGACCAGCATACAATCTTTCTACAAGACATGTAAACGTTGGCTGTCAGACCCCTTTGTTCATCATATATATCTATTTTTTTCTCTTCATTACCTGTTGTTTGTATTTCTTCCCTTTCACTATACTGTCAAATGTGCCATACCAGTTATTGTAATCAGGGGTGAATTTTTAAACCAGTACAGGCACTAACAACATAAATATTACACAAGCTCTGAACTGCACTGCTCCCTTTTCAGAGGTGTATCAGATTCTTTTCTCACTGACCAATACACCAGTGAAGGAGTCTCAGAGGAGGGCTGAGTTTAACTAGTTTTGCTTATAAAAACAAAGTGCAACTATGCAGAATACTTTGGGAATCTTATTCCAGCAATGACAACAGTTTTCTCACTCAGGAGGTGAAATAGGATGAGTGAAGTCAACAAAATAAGCTGCCCTAAATATGAATTCCATACAACCCAGGACCACTAGAGGAGAATTCATATTAGCTTCTAAAGAAATCCCACTTACAGAAGTGGAAGATGCTTGGGAGGTTTGGTCAGATTCACTTCTAACACAGCTCAGAGCATCTAACTCCTGCCTGAAACTCAACAGAATTTTGCAATTGATATTGCATTGCAGGATCAAGCTTCAGTGTATTGAACTACACAGAGTACTGTGCAGTCGTTTATCCATCTAATCAACTGTGCAGAATGTCTTATGGTCTCTCATAAGAACTCTGCAAAGTGATCATTAAAATGGACGTAACGCAGATATACTCAGAATGCACTTGGCCACTCAAGCAAGATGATGGCTGACCTAGCTCCGAATGCAGGTCTGAATTTAACAAAGGTCACAGGGCCGCCTTGTGCCTCACATGGCTCATGCTGTATGAGATAAAAAGAAAGCCTCATCTCACTGGTGTCGTTTTGGTCACTTGTACATAGCAAAAAACCAGCAGAGATAAGAGTGTATAATAAACCACTCCCACACTCTATACTACTTGCAGTTAGCCATACCACCCAGCTGCTTCTTTTCACACATGGCAACAGAAGCACTTTTGCACATGATCTGTTGGTGCTCCTTACAAGAATCAGAAAAGCATAACAGTTTGCTGGTCTACTCCCCAGAGGTGGTGGTGCCATATCTGGGGTTCCAGTCTGATTACGTTAGAACTCCTTTACTAACCATTTTTTAAGTTCTGGAAGCTCCCTTGTCTTCTTGACAAAGAGCACATCTCTTCACTATTCATACCGAAGTTTCTACTTCTATACTTTAAGAGAACATTCTTACTTCTTATCAAGACAGATGTGTCCTCCATATTTTGAGAGAGAAGATTTGTATCGTAAATTGCCCCCTATGACCTGGATGGCCCAGGCTAGCCCAATCTGGTCAGACCCTGGTTAGCACTTGGATGGGAGACCACCAAGAAATTCCTAGGTTTCTATGCAGAGGCAGGCAATAGCAAACCACTGATTCAATCTCTTGCGTTGAAAATTCTACAGGGTCACCATAAATCAGCTGCAACTTTACGGTACTTCCCACAACATTATGAATTGCCAATCCAATGAGTAAGCCATGGATGTACACAAGGAACAAAAAAGAAGCTGAGACAATTTAGTTAACTGCTCCCTCCTTGCTCACCAGCATTGTACCTCATTCTATACTGAGAAGCAAACTACTGCTTCGTCCGCAGGTCTCTTAAGTACCACCCAGATCAGAGGCAGAAAACAGAAAACATTTATCTCACTTTTCTGCAGCCTCTGAGAGGCTGATTTCATATCCTCAACTACACAGAGGTATAGAGAGAAAACACTGGCCCATGTTTCAGCTAGCACCACAGCCTTCTGCAGGATATCTTGACTGAAGTTACTGGCAGTCTCCAAGCTACAATTGACAGAGGAACTGCCTAAGGCTGAAGCAACTAGCTTACTGGATATCTCCACCCTAAGAAGAATGAGTCCAAGAGCCAGTAAAGAAACTGTTACACAAGGAACCATGAGGTTGATTAAGCCCTGTAGGGCTAGATTGTTCCTCAGCACTTGCAAAGCCAAAAGGTCTCAGATATAACTCTCTCTTTACAGGACAGAGGAAACTTCTGGTCTCACCAGGATCTCAAGCTATATTATAGGTCCACAGTGATATTCAACAATGGAAGCAGAGCAACAGGCCTCAGAACTGGGTCACACAGCTACCCCTCAGGTAAAATAATGTCACCAGTGGAGTCTACGTCCACAATAAAAATAAGGTTCCAGCTGACACATAAGGAGCTGCCATTTTCTTCCTCAATTACCAGTCCTATACCAAGGTAGAAGAAGAAGAAGAGATTGGATTTATACCCCGCCCTTCACTTGGAGTCTCAGAGCGGCTTACAAACTCCTTTCCCTTCCCCTCCCCACAACAGACACCCTGTGAGGTGGGTGGGGCTGAGAGAACTCTGACACAAACTGCTCTTTTTCAAGGACAGCTGTGCCAGAGCTTGTGACTGACCCAAGGTCACATCAGCAGGTGCAAGTGGAGGAGTGGGGACTCAAACCCGGTTCTCCCAGATTAGAGTCCGTGCACTTAACCACTACACCAAACTGGTAGTTTTAGGAAAACAGGTTGCGAAAGATCATTTTGTTCTGCCCAGTTCAGGAACTGGAGAAGATTCGCTCCTGCCTCAGGGAGTCCGAACACTCAATTGGAAATTTCAGTTTCAATGACAGAATGCTTCTGTTCAGCGTCTCAGCCTGGTAGGTACACCTAAGTAAGGCCTCACGGTCACATAAAGGCGGTCAGGAGTAATGCTCCCTCTCAGCTGTGGAGTCTTGTGAGCAAAAACGCTACATTGTGAGCTACTGGCATGAAATTTGTGTGCGAGCAATTTGGCTACTGCATAAAATAGTTTGCTCTGGAGCCATCCTTCCTGAGCTGTGAGCTAGCTCACCCTAACTCAGATTAGAGGGAACACCGGTTAGGAGCATTCAGGCCTGAGATGGGATTTTTCTCCCCCTCCATACATCACCCAAAGATGTCTGGCAGCCTTCACACATGGCAGATGGAAGAGCG
>NW_015175394.1:10034-33442 GCF_001447785.1 Gekko japonicus | reverse complement strand
CGGAACCCTAAGAAACTAACAGGGAAGGGGTGACTTACTCCTTGTAGGCCAAAGATCAGCAACCACGGAGGCTGGTGGGGGCAGCTGAAGGGGAAAACTCCTGCCTTCCCGAGCTCACTCCCCTCGCCCACAGCCCAGGCGGACCCCCTAAAGCCACCTAAACAACCATGCCCTCTTCAACAGCAGCTCTGACAGGCAGAAACCAGAGAGAGCCGCTGGATCACCTGCCCACACACCGTGACAAGTGATGTGCGAAGGTCAGTTTGGGGGGGGGGGCTTAGCCCTCCAAAAGAGATTTTGCCTGGCACGGGGGGGGGGGTGAACTGAAAAAGGGGGTGTTCCAGGCTGCCCCCTCCTTCCTGAAAAGCCCACTGCTGCCTGACCAGAAAAAAGGCTCTAATGGGGGAAACAGTCATCACTCTTCTCCACCTTCGTGGGAAGAGTACCAATACCAGGAGGGTGGAGGGAGAAGCCCTTTTCTCCTGCAGGGAGTGGGGGGGGGGATCTGCTCTTTGCCCCCCATCCTTCCCTCCTGCTTCTCGCACCCACCCCCCTCCCTAGGCCAAGGGGTGCCCTCCCCCCCCCAAAAAAACCCCCAGTGTTCCTGAGGCTTCCCTCCCATCAGTCCCTGGCTGAGGGGAGGCGGGGGTGAGGGGGGTTGCAAGGCCGTTTGTCGGTTGGCTGGTTACCTGGCACCCGGCTCGCGCGCTCGCTCTTCCTCGGGGGCTGCCTCCCGCGGCGCACGCGCACTTGCGGAAAAGCCCCCCGACAAGACCCGCTGACACCAAGGCGGAAGTGAGACCCTCTCTTCTTTTCTCCCCCTCCTCCTTCTTCTAATCCCGCCTCCTCCTCTGTTTTTGACAGACAAACCAGAACTAGCCAATCCGCGGAGAGCAGCGCGACCAGACAGACAGCGACCGGGGCTCCGTCTTTCCTTCCCCCCCACCCTCGCCCTCTCGCTCCTCCCGCTCCTCCCGCCTGCGGACCAATCGATTGCCAGCAAAAGGGCGTGGAATTATGCTAATAACCTGCCGGAGAATATAGCGGCTCTTGGGCGCCCGGAGAGAGGCCGCGCGCGTGCGTGTCGTCCTCTGCCCCGCGCGCGCCACTGGGCTGTCGCGGTGGTGAGGCGGTTTAGCCAATGCGGTTCCCCCCTTTCTTTAACGGGGCGTGGTTATGCAAACGAAGGAATCCCGTCCGGCGACCTTTTGCGTAACCGTACAGCTGCGGTTGCTCAGGTGGTTAAAGCGCTGAACTGCAGGCTGTCGAGACCCGAGTTGCCGCATGACGGAGTGAGCTCCTGTCTGTAGTTCCAGCTCCTGCCAACCTAGCAGTTCCAAAGCAAGAAATTGCAAGTAGATAAATAGGTACCACTTCAGTGGGAAGGTAACAGTGTTCCGTGCGCCTTGGTGTTTAGTCATGCCGGCCACATGACCATGGAAACGTCTTCGGACAGCGCTGGCTCTTTGGATTGGAAACGGAGATGAGCACCGCAACCCTGGAGTCGGATTCGACTGGCTTTCGAGCAAGGGAACATTTACCTTTACCTTACAGTGCGGGTCAGGCAGTGACAGGTGCTGG
Organism: Gekko japonicus; assembly: GCF_001447785.1. NCBI lineage: Eukaryota > Metazoa > Chordata > Lepidosauria > Squamata > Gekkonidae > Gekko > Gekko japonicus. Next base: position 31,861 of record NW_015175394.1, on the reverse strand, counting down.
GTGGGACGCAGAGATATGGTTATGTGCGATTGTTCCATATGCACGAATGAACACGTTTTGTATACTTCTCCAATTGCGAAATTCCTCATGCATTTAGAAAGGGTTACACATTGGTCTGGCTTCTTGGGTTTTTGTTGTTGTTCAGTCGCACAGTCGCCATGGACCAGATCATGCCAGGTGAAAAGTACGCAAACGGAGAGTGATTTCAGCAAAGCGTACTTTATTCTATCAGGAACAAGACGACTTTGGCCAGCTCACAGGCTGGCTTATATCCCCCGAGAAACCGCAACCCAAAACACACCCCTACTTCCCTATAGGTTATTTACAGTGGCCGAGAGTCCCATAGGCTCTCGGCCGGGAACCTAGCCCCCTGATTGGAGCGGGCTAGGATCCGCATAGTCCATTGTTTCTTGGAGCGAAGCTCTGCGTTTGTCTCTTTACTTGTCTGGACTGGATACATTACACCAGGCCTTCCTGTCTTCTGCCGTCCTCTGAAGTTTGCTCAATTTCATTTTCGTTGCATCTATGACACTGTCTAACCATCTCATCCTTTGCCATCCCCGTCTTCTTTGACCTTCAGTCTTTCCCAACATCAGGGTCTTCTCCAGTGAGTGCTCCCTTCTCATTTGGTGGCCAAAGTATTTGAGCTTCAGTTTCATTATCTGGCCTTCCAGGGAACAGTCAGGGTTCATTTCTTTTAGGATTCACTGATTTGATCTTCTTGCAGTCCAAGGAAAGTTTAGTTATGCATTAAAATTCCATCCTTTTTTTTTTGCTGTTTATATTATTGGTATACACTACCTGTTCAATTCCTCATTCTTGTTTACTCGGAATGTAAATGGCGATAAAGTGGATGAGATTTATGCTGCCGTCGCTTAACTTGAAAGTAAAGCCCCACTGACCTCGGTGGGGTTCATTTGCGAGGAAATGCATAGGATTTCTTAAGAGTGTTACAGTGCATCATCATCATCATATTTCTCCCCAGTGGGGGACTCAAAGCGGCTTACGTCGTTCTCCATTTTATCCTCATTCCAGTGAGCTTTTGGGACAATCCAAGTCTGGGAAATGTTTTCCTGGCTTTGGGTTGGAAAATACCTGGAGACTTTGGGGGTGGATCCGGGAGAGGGTGGGGTTTGGGGGAGGGGAAGGACATCAGCGTGGTCCAATGCCATAGAGTCCACCCTTCAACGCAGCCTTTTCTCCAGGGAAACTGTTCTCTCAGCTGGAAATCAGTTGTAAAAGTGGGAGATCTCCAGGCCCACCTGGAGGCTGGCGACCATACCCCTCAACAACCCCATTTTCAGGGTATAGGCTTTTGAGAGTCAAAACACTCATATCTGATGAGGGGAACTTTGGATCTCGGAAGCTTATACCCAAAAATCCTGTTGAGCTTATAAGGTGCTACTGGACTCCAATCTTAGCTTCCCCCTGTATTTGGGATCTGTTCTGCAATGACCTGGGCTTGGACTTTTTCCATGTGCAGCCCACGCTTTTGGGGCAGCCCCCTGGAAAAGAGGGGGGGTCTTCTTCTGGCTTCCTAGCAAGGCTGCAAATTACAATCATTCCAGTGAGCTTTTGGGACAATCCAAGTCTGGGAAATGTTTTCCTGGCTGTAAACAGGTTTTTTTGAATGGTTATTTTAAGAGTCAGTGTGGGGTGAATGGTTAAAGTATCGGAACAGAATCTGGAAAACCCGGGTTTGAATCCCGGCTCTGCTCTGGAAGCTTGCTGGGGGACCTTGGGCCAGTCACACGCTCTCAGCCTAAGCTACCTCACAGGGTTGTGGCGTGAGGATAAAATGCAGGCGAGAAGAACAATGTAAGCCACTTTGGGTCCCCATTGAGGGAAAGGTGGGATATAAATAAAGTAAATTAGATAAAACATTTTACTCTCTTTATTATTTCATGTTTTCAGTGTTTGAATGTGTACGGTTTTAAGGTATTTTAGATTGATTGTTACCTGCCTTGGGTTCTGAGGTGTCAGGGGGAAGGCGGGCATATAAATATTTTAAATAACTATCTACAGCGTCGGTCTCTGTCCTATAGCCTCCATCAAACTTGCTGCTCACTCAGTACCTTCTAAAGGGAAATTTTATTTTAACAGCATAGTCATACTGATAGTAGTTCTCGTTCCATAAACTGACACAGCAATTCTCATCACTCAAGATTCCTTCGGTTCCCGACATGTATGCTCTCAAGCTCTTGTTATGTGGTGCCAACCCCGCAAGCATGTACCAATAAAACCCCACCATCTGTCTTATGCCAAGGATTAATTGCATGAAGACATGCAAGCATTAAACAATTTAATAGGGAGATTCAGTACCGTGAAGTGTTCGTCACGTATTCAGATTCACATACTGTTCCAAGGTTAATCAGCATTTTGAATTTATTGCCCAGCAACAGCACCCACCCCTTGATTGCATTTGTCAACATCACTAAATCTTTGACCATGACTATGTCAACTTCTACAGTACTGATGGGATTTGAATTTGTTAATTCATGAAGCTTTTTTTTTTTTTAATCTGCTGTGTTACTCTAAGAAATACCCTCTCACAGGGGCGGGTCAAAGTCTTACTGGAGATGTTGTCCTGACCTGGCTAGCCCAGGCAAGCCCTATCTTGTCAGATCTCGGAAGCTAAGCAGGGCCGACCCTGGCAAGTACTTGGATGGGAGACACCCAAGGAATACCAGGGCTGTGATGCAGAGGCAGGCAATAGCAAGCCACCTCTCTGAAACATCCAAACCCCCTCTAAGGGTCACCAGAAGTCAACCATGACTTCCAGGCAGACACACACACACACACACACACACAAAGTACTCACCCCAAAAAATCTCTCTGGAGATGTCAAGGTTTTGGGGTGGGTCTTGCTGCCAATGGGTGGGGTTTGCCGCTACTGCGCATGCATAGAGAGTAAGGGCGCCATGGCTCCTGCCACTGTGCGCATGCGCACTGAGAGGAACAGCCGGACAGCAAGATGAGATCTCAAAAGCGGAGAGGGTTCCTTCATGCATTTGACCCTTGGCTTGTTCATAGACCTCCTCCTAGAGCTTTTGGTACAGGACCTATTACAGGATGAAATGAGATCAGCAAGCAGATAAGCAGTATCTCATTCCACAACTTTAGGGCTGATGATGAAGAGAGTGAAATTGTTTGAGGTTTTCGATTCCTTGGCTTCATCATCAACCGAAAGGGAGACTGCGGCCGAGATAATCAAGAAATCAGGAGGTTGAGACTGGGGAGGGCTGCCGTGAAGGAGCTAGAAGAGATTTTTTTTTTTAAGTGTAAGGATATGTCACTGGCGACCAAGATAATTCGTGCCATAGTATTCCCCATTACTGTGTATGGGTGTGAAAGTTGGACAGTGAAGAAAGCTGACAGGAAGGAAGTTGATTCATTTGAAATGTGGTGCTGGAGGAGAGTTCTGTGGATACCGTGGACCGCCAGAAAGAAAATAAGTGTGTTCTAGATTAAATCAAGCCTGAACTCTCCCTAGAAACTAAAATTACTCAGCTGAGGCTATGGTCACATAATTATGAGAAGACAAGAGTCACTGGGGGAAAAAACATAACGCTAGGCAAAGGTTGAAGGCAGCAGGAAAAGAGGAAGACCCAAGAAGAGATGGGTTGATGCAATCAAGGAAGCCGCTGCCCTCAGTTTGCAAGACCTGAGCAAGGCCTTTGTGTGTCCCCAAAGCTTAGCTAATGACAGTTGGGAACATCTCACATCCATGCTGATGGAACTGATGTTTTTGAACTGACCTTTCTTTGTAAAAACCCTCCCCCAATTGTGTTGTGTGTGTGAATCGGCTTAATGGATGTACATCTCACGCATGTGATGAAGTGAGCCCTGATGCACCAAAGCTTATGCTGGGATAAATTCTGTTCGTCTTTAAGTACCACTGGACTCCTGTTTTATTCTGCTGCCACAGTCTAACACAGTTTCCCATCTGGAAGGGTACCTTTGTTTCAGTCAGTGATGAGAACTAAGAATACAAATGCATGCATATCGCTATGGTGGAAACAGCCCGGTCTCTAATCGTATCATCATCTTCCTGTCATTAGCCTGTGACATTCATAGGACTGCAGTATTTAGTTGATTAATTTTGAAGATTAATAGATTAACAATGTTTACAAGCGTACTTTAAGCTCAGCACCAGATTGATCAAGGAATACAAAAGAAATTGGTAAAAACGCAAATCCTCTGTCCCTTTCTCTATACATGCCCTATCAGCTGTTAAAATATAGGACAGGCTCTTTAGCTTAGATATTCTCGATCTCTACAGAGTTATCATTACCTTAAAGCTTGCTCCAACTCTCCCAGGCAAGCACATGGTCAATGGCTGCCTGCTTGCAGACTTCAAGCTCTGAGTTCTCCTGGATGCAGCATCCCAAAGAAAGAGAGCTCCTTCCTACAGTGAGGAATTTTTATCTCTGTTTCCCCCTCCCACTTGGCCCAGTCTGGCCAGGTAAGAGAAGCATTTCCTCCAGCTCTTTCCTGGAGATTATCCCTGGAGTTGTTCCAAAATCTAAAGTCCCCCCAAATCTGTTCCCTGCCTGAAAGAAGGGGGCAGGAGAGGGAGGCTTGACCATCCATTTGTCTAGACCTATTAGCATTTGTATGAAGGCGGGCTGAAGTACAAACAAACTGACTTCCTCCTCTGCCTAGAAAGAAAAAATTGTTAAAATGTAAAGTGGAGGCTCTGCTCCTTGCCAGCCCCACAGAAGAAAATGCATTCCTTCACAGTCCCACCCAAAGAGCCAGCTCCCTGGTTGTGCTATTAGTTCACTGTTGCAGAAGGCTAGCAAGGTTGCCCCCATTGACAGCCATCCTCCCACCATTGATTTTGGTCCACACGGGCAAAATAGTGGGAGAACAGTGTCCCACAACACGTTACCATAGAGTGTCAAAGGGATCCTAGAGTGTCTACTACGTGGTGACATCACTTCTGGGGGGTGAAGGGCAGGAGAAGTGTTCCATACTCTTGAGTTCCATCAGTTGAATACATGAAGCTGCCTAAAACTGAATCAGACCATTGACCTCTGAAAGGCAGCATTATCTTTTCTGATTGACAGTGGCTCTCCAGGGTCTGAGAGACATCACCTATTACCTGATCCTCTTAACTGGTGATGCCAGGGATTGAAACCCTAGGACCTTCTGCATGCAAATGCGATGTTCTGCCTCTAATCCAGCATCTTTCCCAAATGGCCACCCTAGGTATAAATAAAAATTAAAAGCAGCAGAAGGAGGAAAAGGAGGAGATTGGATTTAAACCCCGCCCTTCACTTGGAGTCTCAGAGTACCGTATTTTCCTGCGTATAAGACTACTTTTTAACCCAGGGAAATCTTCTCAGAAGTGGGGGGTCGTCTTATACGCCGGTACGCCAGAAGCATCAGCACAGCTCTATATTTTAACTGGAAAACTCTATATTTTAACTGGAAAGGTTGGGGGTCGTCTTATACGCCCAGTCGTCTTATACGCCGGAAAATACGGTAGTTTACAATCTCCTTTCCCTTCCCCTCCCCACAACAGACACCCTGTGAGGTAGGTGGGGCTGAGAGAGCTCTTTCAAGATCTGCTCTTGAAAGAACAGTTCTGAGAGACCTTGTGACTGACCCAAGGTCACACCAGCAGTTGCATGTGGAGGAGTGGGGAATCAAACCCGGTTCTCCCAGATTAGAGTCCGAGCTTTTAACCATTATACCAGGTATGTCCAACAGGTAGATCGCGATCTACCAGTAGATCGCGGAGGAGTCAGAGGTAGTTCACCAGACACTTACGAGTAAATTACAGAAGGTGCATTACAGGGGGGGGGGGCGGTGGAACCCAACTTTAGTGGGTTAAAATCTAATTTGAAACTAATTTGAAACTTTATTTTCATGGTAGTATATCACCGGCACTTTTGGCTGGGAAAAATAGATCACTACCTGTTCGAATTTGGACATGCCTGCACTATACCAAACTGGTAGAGGTCGATGCTGGGGAAGAGCTGGTTAACTCTTCCCTGGTTATACTTTCCCAATTGGAAATGCTCTTCCTGACTGCTTTGACCTCTGGTAATGTTTATGCAACTGGGGAGGGGGAACAATCAGTATATGGTTGCATTTTAAGGCTACATTCTCATGGAACTCCTCTAGCATCATGCACATATTCATAGCAAGTGCACCGTACTTATTTGTATATGAAACATTTATACCCCGCCACGCCAAATAAATATCTGCAATGGTCACATCAGGTGATGTTTCCGGCTCCGTCTTAACTAAAAATTCTCTGCAGTCATACATTTAGAACCGCAGCCAAGTAACCTGCCAAAGAAAGCAAATGCAGATTTGCTCAAGCAGTTAATAAAAAGCGTCTTACCGAGTTCAAGTTTAATAAGTACACAGTTTTAGATTCAGGAATAAAACAAAAGGTGCATTAAGCTAGCAGGCTGTGAAACACAGTTTCAAATAACACTTCAATGAGAGCCAGGGAAACTCTGAAGATTTAATCTAGTGATTCAATCTAATTTGGAATCTGTGCGGGTAAAGCTCTCTCACTGCCAGAGAATGTCATAAACTTGGCATCAAGGTAAATGGGGAGGCAGCTCTGGGCATGAAAGCCACCCTTAATCCCACTATTTCCATTTTACATTCTAATAATGAGGCATCGCGTTCCAGACAAATAGAATTGTTCCAGATCTGATCTTATATCCGCCAGAGTGCGATCTTTCTTTCTCAATATAGGTTGTGGTCACACGCACCAGAAAAAACCGGGGGGGGGGGAGCAAGGCTATTTCCTCTGGAGGGATTTGACCCGTAGTTGCACAACGATCACACCTTCCTTTGACGCTGCGGGTGCAGTCCGTCAGTGTGTGATCAGACGCAACCGTGGGTGAGTCGCGGGTTTGTTTGTTTCTGTGCCGTTGTTTCCCCATGCACTTAACTGAGGGATCGATGAATCGCACCTCTTAGTGGTGTCCCCATAAGGACCTGTGTGGCTGCATTCTGGACCAGCTGAAATTTCTGGGTCAGTCTCAAGGGTAGCCCCGCATAAAGCAAATTACAGTAATCCAGCCTGGAGGTGACGGTTGCATGGATCACTGTAGCTAAGCCATCTGAATCTGACTCAGTGTTTATAAATTAGCTCTAATAATCCAAGAGCAACATTCCACTAATGGGAAGAAAAAACTGTTCCACCTTTCCCCTTCTGCTGCACTTCCAAAATGTTGCCCTTGGGATTGAAAAGATCCACAAAAACACTGTTGCATGTGACATGGGAGTCTGCCGTTGAAGGCAGCATTCAGCAACCCCCCTCCCCCGGGATGCCAGCTGCGGTTGGGAATACTTGGAGATTTTGTGGGTGGAGTCTGGGGAGGGCAGGGCTTGGGCAGTGACCTCAGCAGGGCATAATGCCATGGAGTCTACCTTCCAAAGCAGCCACGTTCTCCAGGGGAACTGATCTTGGCTGTCTGGAGATCAACTGTAGTGTGAAATCTACAGGTGCCATCTGGAGGGTGGCACCCCTACCCCCTGGCACATGACAGTGCTTTCATACCCACAAAAATAGACCATAGGCTCCATCCCATCGTTTTGATTCTTCTCTGTTAATGTTACAGAAATTCTTGGCCTCTATTTGTGGGTTCAGCCTGTGTTAAATACTGGGTTCTGGACGCATTGCAGTGATCAACTCTAGTTTATTTAGTGATTTCAGGAACACAAGGATACCCAGCAGGGTTTGAGCCTTGCTTATAAAGCATGCAAACACCACACACACCCCACACCCACTCCCAAGGATAGGCTATTTACATTATACTGCTTATCTATAGGTCAATTCCAGGATCCTGGTCAGCTATTGTTCTTGGGGAGCAAGCTCACCCAGTTCAAGGTGAGGGATGTCTTAGGCTCAATCAGAGGTCATTTCGGGGGGGGTCGTGGGGGATCGCAGTTCCCCCGGGTGAGGTATGGGGGGCGGGGCACATGACGAAGCCCCCCCCCGCTTCCGGCCGCCCTGCTTCCGGCCCTCATTCAGCCAGGTGGAGGCAGGAGAAGAGGGAGGGTAAGTTGCTTCCTCCCTGCCTCTCCCCACCCCTGCCTCGGCAGCAGCCGGGACCATTGGGGGTGGGGTGTGTGGCCTTATGACACACTTCCGGTGATGTCAGGGGGTGTGGCCTTATGACACACTTCCGGTGTTGTCAGGGGGTGTGGTATATGCTAATGAGTTATGCTAATGAGTTCCCCTAGCTCTTTTTCTACGAAACGACCCCTGGGCTCAATACATAACAGCCTGCAGTGTTTTCTATTTGTGACTGTTTGCGAGTCCGCCTTTCCTGGTTCCTCCCTGAGACAGCTTCTCCCTGTGTTATGACTGTGTCAAAACTGCATTTCCCTCTCTTTTGTTTGTCGAGAATAGATTTAGACACTGATAATCAAGACAGAAACTGGCTTTCTGATTGCCCAGGTTACTAGAACGACACATCTTTAATTCCCAATTTGCTGGCGAGGAGAGCTGGCATCACGGCGTGTCACAATTTATATGCCAGGCATCAGGGATGCTTCATATCCCATTAGGTTTTCACTTGCCAGATCTGTAAGGCAGGGTTTCTGATCGGCAGCCAATTAGAATCCCTGGACTGCAGGTTCTGAATACCAACAGTTCCAGTAAGTTACCTCTGGACTCTCAGGAGCAAATCAAAGGCAAGTGGCATAAACGTACTGAAACTCTCAGCACAGTGAAGCCACCAAACCCACTCCACTCTGCAGTTTTGGGGGGGGGGGGGGAATCAAAGGAAACTTACAGCACAAGCTAGAATGTGAACAGCTATTTTATCTGTGTTCCCAAGCCTGCCTGCATTAAAAGCTAGAGATGTATAGGGGCTTATATTTTATTTTATGTTTACATTTATAACCTGCCTTTCTGCCCAATCAGGGCCATCAAGGCAGCTAACAATTAAAAGCAGAGCATTACAAAACACATTTGGGTGGTACAAAATGCCGTCAAGTCACAGCTGACTTATGGCAGCCCCACAGGGTTTTAAGGCAAGCAAGAAACAGAGGTGGTTTGCCCTTGCCTGCCTCTGCTTGGCAACCCTGCACTCTAATCTTATCATCTTCTTCCTGTCATTGGCCCTTTCACATTCATAGGACTGCAGTATTCAGATGATTAATTTGTTAGATTGATAGATTAACTGTTAAGTTGCTCGCTTAACAAAGAAGTCGGAGAGTGATTCAGCAAGAACACAACTTTATTCTTCAACTCGAACACAACTCCAACACGGATCAACATCTGATAGCCAGAATAGAACAGTTCACCTTTTACATTGCAGTTGTCCTGCTTTTAAACTCTCCCGGCTAATGTAGCCACACCCACTGTACAAATACCAACCAATATGGTTGTTCATATAAGGACCAATCACGGACGTTCCCGCTCAGGGAGCTTGCTGTAAAGTGATTGGCTACGTGCTTCCTGGGCTAGCAATGCGATTGGATGGATTTGGATCCTAGCCCAGGATGAAGCTCAACATGGCAAGTCAAATAGATGTTTCACATACATCATGCATTCAATGGCAGCTATTGAATACATTACATTAACAATGCAACCCTATGCAGATTTACTCCAGTCTGGTGGTGAAAAATACTGTCAAGTTGCAGCTGCAGGGTTTTCAGGGCAAGAGACAGGCAGAGGTGGTTTGCCATTGATGACCACCTTCCTTGGTGGTCCCCTATCCAAGTATTAACCAGGGTCGGCCCTGCTTAGCTTCCGATATCTGATGAGATTGGGCCAGCCTGGGCCATCCAGGTCAGGGCAGATGAACAGAGGTGGTTTGCCATTGCCTGCCTCTGCAGAGCAACTCTGGACTTCCTTGGTGGTCTCCCATCCAAGTACTAACCAAGGCTAATTCTTCTTAGCAGGGGCAGTTCCAGGTTTTCGGGCTTCCAGGGCAGACAGCCCCCAGCCCCCCCTCCTTCCTATACCCACCACCAGGCACCCCTGCCCTCCCACCCACCTGCATGCTTCCCACCTGCTCATGTGTCCTTCCGTTTTCTGCTCACAAGTACTCCCGTTGCCCATACCCCCAGCTGCCTGCAGTCATTTCCCCAGTGGCAACAGGCAGTGCACTGGCAGCAGGGAGCACGGGTGGTGGTGTGCTAGCAAGGGAGTGGGCAGGGGGTGCTGGCAACACACCACAAACCTTGGGCCTCGGCAGCTGCCCCACCTCAGGTATGCTCAGGGCTTTTTTTTTGTAAAAAAAGCCCAGCAGGAACTCATTAGCATAATAGGCCACACCCAACAACAGAAACTCATTAGCATATCCAGCCACATCCATGAGAGCATATCTCATTAGCATATTAGGCCACACCCCCATGCTACCAGAAGTATAGTCATCCAGCCACACCCACCTTTTGCTTCTTATTCTGTTAACCTTGTTTGTTGTCAAAACCTAGGGCTTTTTTTGGTAGCAGGAACTCATTTGCATGTTAGGCCACACCCCTAATGTAGCCAATCCCAATGGGTTTCTGCTATTGGGTGTGGCCTATTATGCTAATGAGTTCCTGCTGTGCGTGGTCAACTTGGGAGCCAGCTGGAACTCCGTTCCTGTGCATTCCTCAAAAATAGCCCTGGGTATGCTAGTGCCAGCCCCTGCTGCTTAGCCTCTGAAATCCAACAAGATCGGGCTAGCCTGGGCCATCCAGGTAAGGGCTTGTAGGGGAACAGACAGTATTTAGCATAGGCTGGTCCAAAACTGTTTAGGGCGTTCAAGTTCAACACCAGTGCCTTGAATTAGGCACGGAAACAAATTGGGAGCTGGTGTAGGTGAACCAGGAGTGATCACTTGGAATACTGTGTATAGTTCTGGTCACCACACCTTAAAAGGGATATTACAGCATTGGGAAAAGTGCAGAAAAGGGCAACTAGAATGATAAAAGGGTTAGAACACTTTCCCTATGAAGAAAGGTTAAAGCACTTAGGGCTCTTTCACTTGGAGAAACGACGGCTGAGGGGTGACATGATCGAGGTTTACAAGATTATGTGTGGAATAGAGCAGGAAGAGAAAGAAGTACTTTTCTCCCTTTCTCACAATACGAAAACTCATGGGCACTCCGTGAAATTGCTGAGCCGTCGGGTTAGAACAGATAAAAGGAAGTACTTCTTCACCCAAAGAATGATTAACACATGTAATTCACTACCACAGGAGGTGGTGGGTGGCGGCTACAAGCATGGACGGCTTCAAGAGGGAATTAGATAAGCATATGGAGCAGAGGTCCATTGGTGGCTATTAGCCACAAGTTATAGATAGGAACTCTCAGTCTGGTATTGTTGGTGCTTGGGGGGGGGTCAACAGTGGGAGGGCTTCTAGTGTCCTGGCCCCACTGCTGGACCTCCTGATGGCACCTGGTATTTTTTTTAATGTCAAAAGACTTTTTATTTTCCATTAATATCACATTTTAAATCTTTTTGTCAGTTGGTTAAATATTCCCTTTTCCCTCCCTCCCCCAAAAGGCTTCCCGCAATGCACTTCCCTCATGTCCCTCCATTCTCCCAGGTCTGGTATTTTTTCTTGCTTCCAATATTGAGCATATATCATTCTTGCCGTTGTTATCAAATACCAGAACAATGTCTTTTTTGTTAAATTCAGTTCTTCCATTTTTAAACCTAAGAGCAGAATTTCAGGCGTTTTCTTAAAAGAACATTTTAGAATCTTTTGCATTTCACTGTGGACCTTTGTCCAAAAGTCCCTAGCTTTGTCACATGTCCACCACATGTGATAAAATGAGCCTTCATGTTTTTTACATTTCCAACATTTGCTAGACATATTCTGATTCATATTTGCTATTTTCTTAGGTGTCATACATCATTTTGTAACAATTTTCTTTTACATTAGTACCTGGTATTTTTGGCCACTGTGTGACACAGAGTGTTAGACTGGGTGGCCATTGGCCTGATCCAACATTGGCTTCTCTTATGTTTTCCGGTCCCTATGAGTAGGGTCGCCAGGTCGTCCCCCCTCCCCACAACTTGCAATCAATACATGTTTGTAACAAAGTAGTATTTTATTGAAGCCATGATGGAGCAGGAACACGTTCACTGTTTAGAATAACTGGGGAAGGTCCAAGCAGGTGATAGTAAAGCAAATTCAAACCGACAATAACCAATGGACTTGGTTCCCGCTCGCACGGGTTGACTCTCAGATTCGCGCCCCTAGTCTGAGAAGCAACGGTTTCCTAAAATATAACAATTAGTTGTTCTCACACTCTAGCTCATTATAGACTAAGCGAAGCCGTCTCCCCTCCGCACCTGTGACCTTGCAGATAAGCACGTTTCAAAGCTGTACTAGCGTTCACCGAAAGGAATGCATGAGACAAGCATAATACGCAGTTGGGAATCTACAGAAACCATGGGGGGGGGGAATCCAGGCACAGCTCTTATGCTACACAGAGTTCTTTGGCAGCTTGCTGACACCCGGCCACTGGTGGGGGATGGTGGTAGGGTTGCCAGCACCACTCTGGGAAACCCCTGGAGATTTGGGGATGGAGAATGGGGAGGACAGGGACCTCAGTGGGGTACAATGCCATAGAGTCCACCCTCCAGGACACCCATTTTTTCCAGGAGAGCTGATCTCTGTAGTCTGGAGAGGAGGTGTAATTCCGGGGGATCCCCAGGTCCCACCTAAGGGTTGCTAGGTCCATTTTACCCACCAGCAGAGGGATGGGGGAACATTCCAGGAATGGGAAGACACGTCCCCCGTCGTCCCCCCCCAATCAGTGATGTCACATGCAATGTGCCTGCATCACCCAGAAGTGACATTGGCATGATAGCAACGTCAGGGATGACACTCTGGTTTTTGGGCAAAACTCTACGGTAGATTCACCATCAAACCATAGAGTTTTGCCCAAAAGCCAGAGTGTCACCCCCCCGACATTTCCTACGTGCTGACATCACTTCTGGGAGATGCAGGCACGTTGCATGCAACATTGCTGTGTGTGTGTGAGGGGGATTCCCTCCCACTAGCCAGCTGGCCGGAAGTGGGCAGGGGTCCATAAAACTGGGGGATTGCCCGCCCCCACTGGGCAATTGGCAATCCTATCCCACCTGGAGGCTGGCATCCCTACTCCCCCTTTCAGCCCACATACTGGCTGTACCATTTCTATACCGACTGCAATTTCCAAACACTTTTCAAGGGCAGCCTCACTGTTGTGAGTTCTAGTTCTGTTTCGAATGAAGAGGCCAGTTTTATGGGCTTGGCTGAAGTCCCCTGACCTGGATAGCCCAAGTGAGCCTGATTCTTGTCAGATCCTGGAAGCTAAGCAGGGTCGGCCCTGTTTCATACTTGGATGGGAGACCGCCAAGGTAGTTAAGTGTTGTTATGCAGAGACAGGCAATGGCAAACCACTCCTACCTTGAAAACTCCGTCTTTGAAGATATGAATTGTGTTTAGTAGAGCTACTCATAGCCAGCACGAGAACGAGGTCTATACAGATACAAATGGGATTGTTACGTGAGAAAAAAACATTTTGACACCGAATTTTGACAAAGATTCAGAAACGAACTTGCAAAACTCGAGGTGTTCGTCAATTTCACCTAAATTCACCTATGGAATAAAGAAGAAAATTATTACAGCTTCAGGAAATTTTTCCTTTGTTCTATGTATGTGTGAACTTCTTACAGCAATCACCCTCGGTTTGGAGTTCGTCTTTACTCTCGAGGATGCCAAGCCAGCCAGTGAGATTTTTTCTGAAGCTAAATGAGATGACAGCAACACTTTCTGTTTTTGCTCTGGCATTTTTGGTTCTAGAAGAGAAGGGAAAGACGAAGAAAATAATGCCCAGCAGAAGTGCCAAAGATGATTGCTGCCACTCATAAAATAGATCAAGATGGGTAGCTGTGTTAGTCTGTCCGTAGTAGTAGAAAAGAGCAAGAGACCAGTAGCACCTTAAAGACTAACAAAATTTGTGGCAGGGTAGGAGCTTTCGTGAGTCACTTCTCACTTCTTCAGATACAGCTAGAATGTGAGTCCATCTGTGCTATATATTGGAAAGTGGAGTAATTTCAAATGCTGAATGGCATTAGCAGGCGAATGACAATAGCGGGTGAATGACAACTGCAGGTTTGATAGGACTAGGTGTGATATGCAGAGGGGTAGCAGGCATGGAGAAATCAGCACTGGTAATGAGACAGGAAACCTAGATCTCGATACAGTCCTGGTGGATGCTTTGTCTTGAGCTTCATTATCAAGTGAGTAGAAATAAGTGAGTAGAAATCTTTTGCCCAAACATACTCTGAAAGCCCTTGTTTGGAGCTCAAAGATTTTAGTAAAGCCACAGAATCTTGTTGATTGTAGCTTCTTCTGTTGATACATCATCGAAACTGGCAAATTTAAAGGAGCTTTGAGAGCCAAGAATCAGAGGCGTGGCACTCGTGTTTCACAAACTGATTGAACTCATTCTCTAAGCTGGCATCTCTATCTTTGGTCAGATTTGCTAATGTTTATCCCATGAGTTCCCATCAAGGGCTAGCATCGCTTTGGTTGCAAAGATCCTGGAAAGAATGTGATTAATCCTACATGAAAAGGGATTAAATGTCAAAACACCTGAAGTCTTCAAATATTCTGTATTAATGTGTATCACACATTAAGCAGTGTGAGTGTGTGTGTGTGTGTTTTTTTTAATTGCTTCCATGCTTGTTAAGGAATGGCTTGCAAACATTCAAGAATTTTGGGAGAACAGACTATGCAAGCAGAATGAGATTGTCGTGAGACTCTTTGATTTTAATTTTCTTGGAAGGCATTTAAGTGACACGACACTGTTGTGAAAAAAATACTTACACTTATCCTACTTTCCCTAAAGAATAACAAGTGTAATCTCTGCATTTTCTAGGAATGAAAGCATTGATTGAATGAGTTCATGAACTCATTTGAGATCTGGGTTTCCAGCTCTGGATTGGGAAATACCTGGAGACTTGGGAGGGTGGAGCTTGGGGAGGACGTGGTTTGTAGAAGGGAGGGACCTCAGCAGGATACAATTCCGTAGAGTCCACCCTCCCAAAGCAGCCATTTTCTCCAAGGGAACTAATATTGGTTATCTGGAGATCAGTTTTAATAGTGGGAGATCACCAGGTGCCACCTGGAGATTGGCAACCCTGTTTCAGATACATGTGGAGTTATAATACCTAACAAGAAAGAAGACCCGCGAAACTCGTGGGGGGGGGCGGGGGAGCTTGAAACTGAGCAGGCGGAGGAGGAACCAGCAGTAGCAGGTAAGCTCCCCCCATCCCGCCGGTTCCTCCATCTCCTCCACCCCCCCGCTCGATCTCTCCCCCCCGCCTCCGCGGCTTGTAGCCGCCGGGCCTCGCCGCTTCCCCTTCCCCCCCACCGCAAAGCGAGGGCCGCACGGCTTGTAGCCGCCGGGCCTCACTGCCCCCCCCCCCCGCACGGCTCCGAGGCGGCAGCGAGGCCGGCTGCAGAGCGTTCCCTGCGCATGCGCAGGGGACGCTCTGTCACTTTTGGGGGGATTTAAGTATCCCCCCATTTTTTTAACTTTTCAGATTTTTGTGCACACCTGGGGACTGCCCCAAGTGTGTACGAAAATCTCCCTCCCCCCCAGGTGCCCCCGATGCGCGGATTTAGGTATCCGCACGCCAGGGGGCACCTTCACTATTAGATATATAGATATATATATACCTTTTGATTTATTGATTTATTGATCGCTCATCCTGCAGAGCTGCTGGCTCTGAGCGATTTACAGTTACACAAGTTTTCACAAGGGACTAACAATGTTTCATAGGGGGTAAGGGAGGATAACATATAATTCTTTAAATCGCACACTTTTGCAGCCGACGGGGATTTTGTTCAGCTGTACGCTTCAGCCTTGTTCCGGATGGCATTCACTTTTTCGGCGTGGCTAGATGACGTCAGTTCTTCCAGGACTGCTTTTGAGTCGTAGCGCCGCACTGCTACCGCCTGGCCGGATTGGCTCATCACAGGTTGCTCAATGCCGAAGAGGTCTTTTTTCCAGGCTTCCGAGCTTACGAGCTGGACCTTCCGTTTGCCGGCTAGCACCTCCCCCATGGGGGTTTAGTATGCCCACCCTCTCTAAGGAGTGGTACCCATTTTATCTACTCGCCAAAGCTTTCGAACCGCTGGGTGGACGGCGAGCTGGGGACAAGGCTGGTAGCTCACACCATCGTGGGCTAGAACTGACAGCAGCTCTGTTCAGTTCAGATGTTAACCAGAGGATAAATCCTCTGCACCACCGGTCCCCTATTTTGGTCCATTGGGCTTCCAGAATGCATGTTACCTTTCATAGCCCCGAAGCCCCTATCCATTATAAAAACACCCAGATTCACAGTCATGGATTAAAAAAGGCAAAAGACTGCAAACAGCTGAAAAGCAAGGAGATCTGACCCCCCCCCCAACCCTAACGACCCCCATGTGATCAGTGGGGCTATCGTGTATTAATAACCAGGTCAGGCTTACGTGGAGAAACTCTTTCCATGTCATTTGATGCAACATATGTTATTTTTATGCAACATCTGCTATTTCCCATATGTTATTCTGTACACCATCACAGTGAACATCACAGTCTGTTCTTATCTTTCATTCCCTCCTATCCGTGCATATTCTTTACCAGGGCCCATCTTTTGCTGCTGTTTTATAGTCTTCTTCTAGCCTGAGAATTGTTCCGAGATTCATGTTAAGCTGCTCAAGGTTTTGTGTTTTGTTCCCTTTTTAACTTTGGCTGGGTTTCTTGTGGTGGGATTTTCATGCTAGATTTATACATCGTTAATACATTTTTTAAATTTTTGTACGATGCCTTAAGCAGATTCTCTGGAGAGGAGGCACAGAAATATCTACATATACCATTGCTGAGAATGACCACTTAAAACAGGGAGTTGCAAAAAATACCTAAGCTTGGGTGGCAGAAAAATACATGCATGCTAGATTGCCAGGTCTGGGCTGGAAAATACCTGGAGACTTTGGGGGTGGATCCGGGAGAGGGTGGGGTTTGGGGAGGGGAGGGGCCTCAGCATGGTATAATGCCATAGAGCCCACACTTCAAAGCAGCCATTTTTTCCAGGGGAGCTGATCTCTGTCAGCTGGAGATCAGTAGTAAAAGTGGGAGATCCCCAGGGCCCACCTGGAGGCTGGCAACCCTAATGCATGCTGTTAGCTGTAAATGATGCATGAGCACATAAACAACATTCATTTTGTTAGGTTTGCTGGCCTTTAGCTGGCCCTTGACTGGAAACTCTTGGAGATTTATGCAAATAGAATCCCACACCCCACAATACTACCTCTGACTCTAACTGGAGTGATATCACTGCACTACAGAACTCTCTAAGTTTCCCCCAAAATCTCTACTATTCTATAGAGTTCTATGTAGTAAAACCATAGAGTTTAGGGGAAATCCTAGTGCATCCTGGGATGCGGTGATGTCACTTCCAGTTACACAGCATGAAGTAATGTTGCAGGATGCTGTTTTAAACCCCCCCATCCCCCCCTGCTGCCCACAGGCTGAGAGGCCAAAGTTGGGAGGACTCCCTAAAATGGCATGTAATAAACAAGCCGTTGCAACACTCCTTGAGTTTAAATAATAAAACCTGTGCTTTCGATTTGTGACTGACACGTGTGCATTTAAATGGACAGAACACCTTGTAAATTAACACAGGAATTGTGCTTCCCAGTGCATTCCCCCTCCTCTCGGTTTATTGTAGGGTAATCTACAGCCATCACTCCTTGGCAAATAGAAGGGGAAGTCGTGGAAGCAGTGACAGACTTCACATTCCTGGGATCCAAGATCACTGCAGATGGTGACTGCAGCCATGAAATTAAAAGACACCTGCTCCTTGGGAGGAAAGTGATGGCAAACCTGGACAGCATAATAAAAAGCAGCAACATCACCCTGCCAACAAAAGTCCGTGTGGTCAAAGCAATGGTATTCCCAGTAGCAATGTACGGCTGTGAGAGTTGGATCATACGGATGGCTGAGTGTCGAAGAACAGATGCTTTCGAATGATGGTGCTGGAGAAGACTCTTGAGAGGCCCTTGGACTGCAAGGAGACCAAATCAGTCAATCCTAAAAGAAATCAACCCTGACTGTTCCCTGGAAGGCCGGATACTGAAGCTGAAGCTCAAATACGTTGGCCACCCAATGAGAAGGGAGCACTCACTGGAGAAGACCCTGATGCTGGGAAAGATCGAAGGTAAAAGAAGAAGGGGACAACAAAGGGTGAGATAGTTAGACAGTGTTATTGATGCAACAAACATGAAAATAAGCAAACTCCGGAGGACGGCAGAAGACAGGAGGGCCTGGCGTGATGTGGTCCAGGGGGTCGCGAAGAGTCAGACTTGACTGTGCGACTGAACAACAACCTACAGCCAAACCTTGGGGATAGGCCATTCACATTTGGACACACCACATGAAGGAGTCCATGGACAAGTTATATTGGGATGGGATTTGAAAGTAGAGAGAGAAACAAGACCATGTAGATGTTCTCTACCATGCTAAGACTCAGGCTGATCGTAAAATCCAGGAAAAGAATGTCTTCCCTTATAATTTTGCTCTCCCATTTCGGAGCCATTTGGACACTTCTCTAAAACCTGGGCTGTTCGTCTCCTTCACCGTCTGGCAAAACCACCCCCAGAAAAGCATGTCTCCAGCCTTTCTATAGCTTTGTTTGACTTTCTTTACTTTGTTGGGCAAAGGAGAAATTTGGAGCAGAAAGGAATGGGGAACGGTTTGGGGAGGGGGAACGCGACTTTCATTATTATTCACAGTGCCGCCTCACAAGTTCAACGTTATTTTTGTCTGTGCGGGTGAGTTTCAGTGCCTGCAAGGAAACAAGTTATTAGACGGCAGAATGGTTGTCAGGAGCAAAGAAAGGATTCGAGGAAACAGAGGGACATTCGGGGGGGGGGGGATTAATTAAGCCAACCGAAGCCAGTTTCGCTGCCCTGCATGCATCTGGTGATCCGAAAGTGAAGAAGACGGAGCCAGCTTTTCGTGGAAAAAAGAAATTGGATCACTTACTTCCATTATTGGAGACCACTGGAACTACAGCCAGGATGCAGAGCGCCTCAGAGTTGTAAACTCTGTCCCCCACCGCTTTCTCTTGGCGTGATTTTCTGGACTGGGCCTCACTTAAATCAAGAGATGTCTCTTTCTCAGTATTCATTAAATATAGTTTCCCCTGGAATTCGTACGATCCATACAATCACAGGGAGATTGTTTTTGTGTGCATCCATATCATTAACCTCTGCAGTTGTTTAAATGTCTATAAACCTTGGTACCCCCTCCAACACCATTTAGCAACTGGGACATTTGATCGCTGTTGCTTCGGTCCCAGTTTCCACTGTCTTAACTGCTTTCATTTGGCCCTGATTGGCTGTTTTCCTAATGCTGGGACGTGTCCTTTGTAACAGCTAGCCTCACGGTGCCATGGATTGAAATCAGTGGGCTCAGACTGGAATAACTCGGCCAAGGGTTTCGCGTCAGTCCATTTCAGATCAAGCCTGATGGTTTGGGAAGGTGGAAAAAACTGAACGTAATTTCTTCCGGAGCGAATCGAAGTGCCATTTAGAGGCTATGGATGACCATTCAAAAAAGTCTCTGTGTGTGCGGGGGGGGGGGGGGGGTTAGGGGCAAAGGACTGTGCTGAGCACCACCACGTACACCTTGACCAAGGTATCCTCTGCCCCTTCACAGCACCTACGTATATATGTCACAACTGGCTTAGGGTGACCCTTGCAAGGGGCTTTCAAGGCAAGTGAGAAGCAGGGGTGGTTTGCCAATGCCTTCCTCTGCAGAGGTGTCCTTGGTGGTTCCCCCATCCAAGTACCAACCCTGCTTAGCTCCTGGGATCTGAAGAGATGGGACTATGCCATACCATCTACACCCCTCAAGGCAGATTGTGTGTGTGTGAAATGCCAGCAAGTCGCGGCTAACTTTTGGCAACCCGACAGGGTCTTTCAAGGCAAGTGATTAAGCAGAGGTGGTTTGCCGTCGCCTTCCTCGGCAGAGTCTTCCTTGGAGGCCTCCCATCCAAGCACCAACCCTGCAATTGGGCCGTATCATGCTGCCTCCCCACCACCACCACGTACACACACCACCTAGCTCCAGCCGAACCCACACATGAAAACAAATCACATTACTCGTCCAACTCCACGGGCCACCAGAATGATTGCACCTATTTGCCAGGGGTGGGGCGAGGTGGGCAGCAAAGAACCATTTGAATGGGAGGACATGGAGCACCCATTAGCTAGCTGGTGCTGACAAGATTGTACCCGAGTTGTTTGCACTGTATATGTTGACACGGATATCCTAGTGAAACCGCATTTAGCAATTACTACTCAAGACAACGCTGTTACCTTCCCCCCGAAGCGGTACCTATTTATCTACTTGCAATTTCTTGCTTTTGAACTGGCAGGTTGGCAGGAGCTGGGGCCGGAGACGGGAGCTCACTCTGTCATGAGGCACTCTGGTCTCAAACTGCTGAACTACCGACCTTCTAGTAGTAGTAGAAGAAGAGATTGGATTTATACCCCGCCCTTCACTAACCAAAGGTGTCTCAGAGCGGCTTACAAACTCCTTTCCCTTCCCCTCCCCACAACAGACACCCTGTGAGGTAGGTGGGGCTGAGAGAGCTCTTGACAGAAACTGGTCTTTTTCAAGGACAGCCCTTATCAGAACTACGGCTTGCCCAAGGTTGTCCAGCCAGGTGCAAGTGGAGGAGTGGGGAATCAAACCCGGTTCTCCCAGATTAGAGTACGCACACTTAAGTCTGCAGTTCAGCGTCTGAACCACTTGAGCCACCGCTTGAGCCACGTGCAAGAACAGCGTTCCGGGTGCCTCGGCATCTAGTCATGCTGGCCACATGACCACGGAAATGTCTTTGGACAGTGCTGGCTCTTCGGCTTGGAAACGGAGATGAGCACTGCATCCCTAGAGTCGGGTTCGACTAGCTTTTGAGCAAGGGAAACCTTTACTTTTACCTTTTTACTCAAGACAAAGGTTCTCTTCTACTAATGGTGGAGCCCTCCACAGGTGCAAGGAGCCTCCCCATAGTGGAAGAACTGGCCTGTTTCACCACCAGAAGTTTCCTTGCATGAGTGGAATTTTCCACCGTCAGCAGAACAGAAGCTTTAGCTCCACCACACAGTCTTATTTTCAGTTGTTGCTTTTCAAATAATTCTCAGGTCCACGTACAGATGATTCACAAGAAAATTGGCAAGCTAAGGTACCCTTTTTTTTGTTGTATCAAGCGAGAAAATATCTTATCACGACGGGTCAAGTTGTAAATGGGATGTGGTAGCCACTTCCATGAACCCAGTAGCTAGAACAGCACCTCTGCAGAATCTTTGAATCTAACCATCTACATTACCTGATAATCTAAAAAATATATTTAGACATAGGTGCAAATTACATATCTTATTTATATTTCTCTGGCTCTCAAAGACTGGGATTTGTAAGCAAAATATAGAGTAGCAAAATTGTTAGATTCAGTACGCAAGAAAGAAAACAAGCTTCCTGCCCAAGGGGGGAAAAATACATTTCTTCCAGCCTTAAGTATAATTTTCAAACACAGCTGCAAATTGTGTGAATTAGTAAGAAAATACGGCCTTACCCATTATGGGAAAGTTTTGAAAGCCCATGCCTCCTTATTATATAATGCAAGTGGGAGACGAGAGACCTGCAAGAACTTGCAGGGTTGTGGTCTCATTTTCCCTCCCTATTTCCTCTTCCTGTTTCCTGAAAGCTCCCATAGCTTCTCCCCTTCTCCTGTTTCCTTGTGTACTTCCCGCCCACCAGCCACCCTACCTTTTTCTGCCCCTGTGTCTTCAGCTTTCCCTCTT
>NW_015175394.1:8394-9995 GCF_001447785.1 Gekko japonicus | reverse complement strand
AGTGGTGCTGGACTGGGCCCAGTTGTGCAGTGGGAAAGCCATATGGACTTGTGGTGGGCACCTCATTTTCCCTTGAATCCCCTTCCCCACACTATTTCCCCCTTCCCTCCTCCTGGTAACCCCTGAGGCTCACATTTCCTTGCTTTCTTCTCTCCTTCCCACCCACCAGCTTTCCTTTTATCTGCCCCCACATCTTCAGCTATATTACTTGTTTACTTCATATATAGCCCAACTTTCACCACATGCAAACCCAAAGCAGCTTACATCATTCTCCTCTCCTCTGTTTTACCTTGGTTACAACCCTGTGAGGTAAGTTAGGCTGAGTATAGTATGTATAACTGGCCCAAGGTAACTCAGTGTGCTTCCACGGCATTGTGATTATTTGAACTTGGTCTGATCCTAGTCTGAAACTGTAACCACTACAGCCCACTGACTTTCATGTGGTAGAAGAAGAGAGAAAGACGAACAGATTGGATTTATACCCCGCCCTTCACTCAGAGTCTCAGAGTGGCTTACAAACTCCTTTCCCTTCCCCTCCCCACAACAGACACCCTGTGAGGTAGGTGGGGCTGAGAGAGCTCTGACAGAAACTATTCTTTCAAGAACAGCTCTCACAGAACTATGGCTTGCCCAAGGTCATCCAGCAGCTGCAAGTGGAGGAGTGGGGAATTAAACCCGGTTCTCCCAGATTAGAGTCTGTGCACTTAACCACTCAAGAGACCTCACATGTCTCTTGAAAAACCTGTATAAGGGTCAAGAAGCGACAGTTAGAACCGGATATGGAACAACTAATTGGTTTAGCATAGGAAAAGGAGTATGACAAGGATGTATATTGTCACCTTGCTTATTTAATATATATGCAGAGTACATCATGCGAAATGCTGGCCTGGATGAATCACAAGCGGGAATTATGATTGCTGGGGAAAAGATCAACAACCTCAGATATGCAGACGATACCACTCTAATGGCAGAAAGTGAAGAGGACCTAAAGAGCCTCTTGCTCAGGGTAAAAGAGGAGAGCGCAAAAGTGGGCTTGAAGCTCAACATAAAAAAAACTAAGATCATGGCATCCGGCCCCATCACTCCTTGGCAAATAGAAGGGGAAGTCGTGGAAGTATTGACAGACTTCACGTTCCTGGGATCCCAGATCACCGCAGACTGTGACAGCAGCCATGAAATTAAAAGATGCCTGCTCCTTGGGAGGAAAGCGATGGCGAACCTAAACAGCATGATAAAAAGTAGAGACATCACCCTGCCAACAAAAGTCCGCATGGTCAAAGCAATGGTATTCCCAGTAGTCATGTATGGCTGTGAGAGCTGGACTATAAGGAAGGCCGAGCGCCGACGAATAGATTCTTTTGAACTATGGTGCTGGAGAAGACTCTTGAGAGTCCCTTGGACTGCAAGAAGATCAAATCAGTCAATCCTAAAAGAAATCAACCCTGACTGTTCCCTGGAAGGCCAGATAATGAAAACGAAGCTCAAATACTTTGGCCACCAAATGAGAAGGGAGCACTCACTGGAGAAGACCCTGATGCTGGGAAAGATTGAAGGTCAAAGAAGACGGGGACGGCAAAGGATGAGATGGTTAGACAGTGTCA
>NW_015175394.1:0-8353 GCF_001447785.1 Gekko japonicus | reverse complement strand
AGCAGGAAGGCCTGCCAGTGATTGCTACCAGGCCTGGCCACCTCTATAGGGGGTGATGGCCTGGCCCCAACAGACCTGGCCCCTCAAAGGCCAAAACAGCCCTGAAAACCATGGTGATACCAACGAAACAGGAGTTTGTGAATAAACTTTTTGAAACAGCAGAAAATGATAAACTGACTCTAGAAATGAGATTAAGTAAAGAGTGGACATTTCAAAAAACATGGAAAAAGTTTTATGATTGGTATAATGCAAATGTAATAGAAGACTAGGCAAGAATAGTGCAATGGACTTGAGAACACAGAAGATAGAAGAATGAAAAGTATTTGATATAGAGTTTTTATTAATTAAGTAATTGCATATAAGCATATAATGTAACTGTACTCTTGGTATATATGTTATGTGTAGTAGAGTGTCTGTTAGTAGTGTGTAGATTTGTCTGTTGTAGATTAAAAAAAAATTAATAAAAGTGTACCTATGGGTACTTTAAAAAAAAGAAAAGAAAAACTTTTGGTGACAGAAACCAACGTTTGAAGGCTGGCGATACTGTTGTGATTGCCTAGCAAACCCTAACAATAGCCACTGAGATCTCAGGGCACATCTATTTCTTAGAGGTCCAGGTGCTGCTTCTTTTATTCCAGTGTCCCCCCCCTCCCCCGGCCATACACCACCTTTTTTGGATTTCAGATTTTTTTTTACAAACCTGTGGCTTTTCTCAGGTTCACAGAAAGATTTGTTGTGTCTGTTCACAGCTGCAATCTCTGAATGTAAGTATCCAGAGATGGGGCCGTGTTGAGAATTAGATATATAGGTAAATAATTATTTAGGACTCAATAAATATGAGGAAAAGCAAGAATAAATGTCACAAAAAGAGTGGGGATGGAGCCCAACTAGCTATGAGCTGGATCTAGCCAGCTTTCCCCCTCAAGTTTGCCCAGTTCCCTTCCTTCCTATATTCTCTGCCCCACACGGTTTTTATCTATGCCGGTCCCTTCCTCCTTTTTTCACCAGCCGAAAACCTGGTTGGATCCAACCCTACTTTGTTATGCTCGAGGTCTTGGAGGTGCACAGTAGAATTTTAAATTTTGTTCCTTTCAAAAGAGATTTGTATGTGACATTATGAAGTCACTTTTCAAGGAGCATGAGTCCGCCTCTCCCTTTGGCACACGTGAATCACAGGTATAACACCTGGCTTTTGAAACCTCTGCTTCTGAGCTGACATTTGAAGACCCCTCGAAACGAAGGGGTCCTCCTTGCAAATATGTTTTGTGGCGTATCATCATCGAGTTTCTCAAAATGCATATGGAAAAAATGACAAATTGTTATAAAGTCTGCCTCTGTCGGAATACAAATGAGCTTGGAAGCAGGAAATATGTGCTAGAATATGTAAATAACATTGGATGTAGGATAGGAAGGTCAGCCTGCTAGACTGGAAAGACTTTCTCTGTATTTTTTTTGCTGTTCTTATTTGCATAACTAGCAAAGAAAAACTTCAACCGCTTAGAAGTGGTTTCAGCTGTTACACTGCTTTTTGTTTAAAAGAAAAAATAGTCTAAAGATATTTGTTTTCCATTTCTCATTTAGCCTTTCTTCTGCTTTGTTTTGAACACTGCTAATCGCATTTTTGACAAGGAGCCACCTCTAAGAGAGAGTAAAGAAAACCACATTCTGCTTTCTTTGAAAAATTAAAAATGTATCTAGTTACACAAAACTATTCATTGAGAGTGCCTTAAAATGTTCAGACAGAACCAAAGTACAAAAGGGTGTGTGAAAAAGAAAACCACCCCGATCCCACTTTTTAGAGCTGGGAGTGAGCAGTGAAGTCGCTAAGTTTGCAGGTGACACTAAGTTTTTCAGGGGGCTCAGAACCAGGGAGGACTGTGAGCAATGTTCGCTCTAAGCTG
Source organism: Gekko japonicus (assembly GCF_001447785.1). NCBI lineage: Eukaryota > Metazoa > Chordata > Lepidosauria > Squamata > Gekkonidae > Gekko > Gekko japonicus. The sequence goes on along the minus strand of NW_015175394.1, from coordinate 6,452 downwards.
TGGAGTCTTGTGAGCAAAAATTCTACTCTGTGAGCTACTGGGCATTACGATCCGATCTAATTTATTGCAGCAAGAGCCAGTAAAACAGTACAGTTCTGATATGAGAAGGATTAAAACAGTAATAACATGGGAATAGTATAAAAACATTAACAAGAGAAAGTTAATAAAATTAGTAAAATAAAATAATATTAACAAGAGAATCATACAATTTTTTTCAGCTAAAATAAGTTTACGTTGCTCAAGTGGTTAAAATGCTGAACTGCAGGCTGTGGAAGGTCAGTAGTTCAGCAGTTCGAGACCCGGGTGCCGCATGACAGAGTGAGCTCCCGTCTCTAGTTCCAGCTCCTGCCAACCTAGCAGTTCGAAAGCAAGAAATTGCAAGTAGATAAATAGGTACCACTTCGGTGGGAAGGTAACAGCGTTCCGTGCGCCTTGGTGTTTAGTCATGCCGGCCACATGACCACGGAAACGTCTTCGGACAGCGCTGGCTCTTCGGCTTTGAAATGGAGATGAGCACTGCAACCCTAGAGTCGGATTCAACTGGCTTTCGAGCAAGGGAACCTTTACCTTTTTTTTAATAGCTAAGCAACAAAATGTTGCCACAGTGTAAGTCACTGAGCTCTGAACGTCTTCTAGGAGGAATTTACGAAGGATTTCTGGCCTAAAGTCAAGATAAGACTGCAGAGGGCTAAATCTATACGGAAGGGGTAATATAAGATGGTCGCGTTCCTCCTGATAGAATCTGCAGAACAGGAGGACATGAGTAACTGATTCCACCATATTAGCCATGCATGGGCATATACGTTCACGCATTGGTACTCAAGTGAATTTACCTACCTGACCTGAAGGAAGGCTCTACCTGAACTGTATGTTGTGAGCGAGCGATTTGGCTACTGCATAAATTAGTTTGCTCTGGAGCCATCCTTCCTGAGCTAAGACAAAAATGTGTGAGCCAGAGGCTAAAAAACTGTGAGCTAGCTCACGCAAACTCAGCTTAGAGGGAACACTGACTGTGAGGTGCTCCAGAGGGATCTGTCGAGGCTGGATGAGTGGGCATCAATGTGGCAAATGAGATTCAGTGTGGACAAGCGTAAAGTAATGCACATCGGAGCCAAAAATCCCAACTATAAATACACGTTGATGGGGTCCAAACTGGCTGTAACTGACCACGAGAGAGATCTTGGAATCATGGTAGATAACTCACTGAAAATGTGGAGCCAGTGTGCGACTGTAATACAAAAGGCCAATGCTATGCTGGGGCTTATTAGGAAGGGGACTGAAGACAAATCAGCCAGTATCATAATGCCTTTGTATACATCTATGGCGCAGCCTCATTTGGAGTACTGTGTACAGGTCTGGTCACCACACCTCAAAAAGATATTAATAGCATTGGAAAAGGTGCAAAAAAGGGCAACTAAAATGATTAAGGAGATGGAACAGTTTCCCTATGAAGAACGGTTAAAGAGGTTAGGAGCATAAGAGAACATAAGAGAAGCCAACGTTGGATCAGGCCAATGGCCCATCCAGTCCAACACTCTGTCACACAGTGGCCAAAAATACCAGGTGCCATCAGGAGGTCTACCAGGTTAGAGCTCCTTAGCTTGGAGAAATGACAACTGAGGAGTGAAATGATAGAGGTTTACAAAATTATGCATGGGATAGAGAAGGTAGAGAGAAAGAAGTACTTTTCTCCCTTTCTCACGATACAAGAGCTCCTGAGCATTCAATGAAATTGATGAACAGTAGGTTTAGAACAGATAAAAGGAAGAGCCAGGTTAAGAACATAAGAGAAGCCAATGTTGGATCAGGCCAATGGCCCATCCAGTCCAACACTCTGTCACACAGGACTCTGATCTGGGAGAACCGCGTTTGATTCCCCTCTCCTCCACTTGCTGCTACTGGATGACCTTGGGCAAGCCATAGTTCTGTCAAGAGCTGTTCTCTCAAAGACAGCTCTGGAAAGAGCTCTCTCAGCCCCACCTACCTCACAGGGTGTCTGTTGTGGGGAGGGGAAGGGAAAGTAGTTTATAAGCTGCTCTGAGACTCCGAGTGAAGGATGGGGTATAAATCCAATCTCTTCTTCTTCTACCCAAAGAATAATTAACACTTTGAATTCACTGCCACAGGAAGTGGTGGCAGCTACAAGCATAGACAGCTTAAAGGGGAGATTGGATAAACACATGTAGCAGAGGTCCATCAGGGCCTATAAGGCAAAAGGTATAGATAGAACATTCTATCTGGGGCAGTGACAGCCCCGTAGCCAGGAAATCTTTGGCCAGGGGGCGGGGATGCATCATGCCTCTCCTTCTCCCTCTCCTATTTGGATGGGAGACCTTCTCCACCATTTGGAGAGGGAGAAGGAGAAGGATTCAGGCAGACAGGGCAGGAGGTGGCGAGCTGAAAGTGGCATCAACACAAACACATTTTCTTCTCCCAAGGTCACCTCTGAAAAGCCGGTTCTACAGAACTGCAGTGTTAGCTCTGTGTTAAGCAGGGGTCTTGTTGTAGAAAAAGAGCTGCCGGAGCTCATTAGCATAACTCATTAGCATAACTTATTTGCATATGCCACGCCCCCTGACATCACCGGAAGTGACAGAAGGCCACACCCCCTGACATCACCGGAAGTGTGTCAGAAGGCCCGGCTACTTACCCTCCTGCTTCATCCTCATTCCCAAACGGAATGAGGATCGAAGCAGAGGGCGGGGTAAAGAAGGGGGCGGGGCTTCACCACGTGACCGCCCCGCCCCCTAGAGGTTCTCTTCCGGAGCTCCGTACCTGAGAGCTCCCCCCTGACTAGAGCCCTGGTGTTAAGTACAGATTGGCCAGGAACCGTAACATCACCAACACTCCCATCCCAGAAGCAGTTTCCCAACTATCCCAACTATCTTTAAAATGTTTGCTTTCTCTAAAAAGAGCAAGTGAAAAATGAATATGGAAATAAACATATAGATGCCGCTTAATTTGTTTTGTTGTTGTTGAGTTTTAAACTTCCCCGAAGCATGACAGAAACCAATAAGAGCATTCGACTTGTCAGCGTATATGCATACAATATAAGCTGCAAAGCCAAGACCACTCAGTGGGGGAATGTTTTCTTTGCATTTGCCCCGAGTTTTCGAAGGCATGCTAAATTAGAAGTCAACATTTAACAGATCTTGACACCACCTCATTCACAGCAATTGGCGAAAGTAATGTGTTCACTGGAGGGTACATTTCTAGCTCAAAACTGCAACTGCAAGTAGGGGGGGAAATAGCTTTTTGAAAGTATTTACAGCTTCTGATTCCATGGTACGTTGGATGGATATTGTGGGTCTCATAGATCTCTCTCTTCGGTGGCGTTGATTTATATATTCACCCAGCCAAAAATGCTTCTTCTGTGGTGGATAAAAGCCAGCCTGGTAGGTATTCTTGCCCTGACCTGGATAACCGAATCTTGTCAGATCTTGAAAGCTAAGCAGAATTGAATCCTGGCTAGTATTTGGATGGGAGACCTCCATAGAATATCAGAGTCATGACGCAGAGGTAGGGTTGCCAGGTCCTTACAATGTTCCAGTTGGGGGTTTTCTCTCCTTCTTCCAGGACTTTTTGTATGGTAACCATAGAGTTTTTCTCAAATGCTAGAGCGTCCCTCTGCAACGTGCCCTGCATGATGACATCAGCTCTGGGTGACATCGCGCTGGGCATGTTGGCGCTGATGGGGCTGCTCGGGGACAGGGCTCCCGCCGCCAGACAGCTCAGTGGTGGTAGATTGGGGGCCCTGAAAGTGGGGAAAATCTGCCCCCATCAGGGGGATGGTTATCCTACGCAGAGGCAGGCAATGGCAAACCACCTCTGAACATCTCTTACCTTGAAAAAAAACCCCAGGGTTGCCAAAATCAGCTGTGACTTGACGGCACTTTACACCCATGTGTGAAGAAGGCAAATTCCAGGCAGTTAAAAATGAAAAGCTGAATTAAAAGAAGCAACACATGCAATGCCATAGAGATGGTATCATTCACCCATGACTTCCTTTTCCCACCCATGAGCATTTCCCAATGGAACCTTTGGAGGCAATTCTAACTGACCCAAGTGAGATTTGACTCACAAAAGCTTGAGGCCTGGAATATTTTGTTGGTCTTTAAGGTGCTACTGGATTCCAGTTTTGTTCTTCTATTAGAAAACCACCTGATTCTCATTCTAACTTTGGAATCTTTGGGAATTTTGTGCTGGGCTCAAGGGGAAAAGAGTAGTTTGGGGAAAGTATGGTGAAGAGAAGCTCAAAATATGTATTGCTCTGATACCAGTTTGGTGTAGTGGTTAGGAGTGCGGACTCTAATCTGGGAGAACCGGGTTTCATTCCCCTCTTCTCCGCATGAAGCCAGGTGAGTGACCTTGGGTCAGTCATAGAATCACAGAATGTTAGAGTTGGAAGGGACTTTGCAGGTCATCTAGTCCAACCCCCTGCACTCTGCAGGAGTGTAGCCAAAAGATAGCCCTACAACATATCCGAAAGATGGTTGTCCAGCCTCCGCTTGAAAACGTCCAGCGAAGGAGCATCCACCACCTCCTGAGGCAGTCTGTTCTACTGCTCAACCACTCTTACAATTAGGAAGTTTCTCCTGATATTTAGCCGGTAACGACTCCCTTGTAATTTCCACCCATTAGATCTAGTCTTGCAATCCGGAGCAAGAGAGAATAGATCTGCTCCATCTTCTACATGACAGCCTTCAAATACTTGAAGACTGCAATCATGTCCCCTCTAAGCCTTCTCTTTCCCAGGCTAAACATACCCAACTTGGTTTTCTCAGAGCAGTTCTCAAAAGAGCTCTCTCAGCTCCACCTACCTCACAAGGGTGTCTGTTGTGGGAAGGGGAAGGGAAAGGAGATTGTAAACTGCTCTGGGATTCTTTTGGGTAGTGAAGGGTGGGATATAAATCCAGTCTCTTCTTCTTCTCCTACCAGTGTGAATGCCATAGCCTCTCCTCCCCACAGAATCCTGGGAATGTATTTTGAGTTAGGATGGTGAAATGTGCCTCCCCCACACATTGTTCTCCATGGCGGGGTGGGGGGATGACTTTTAAACCAGTTTACTTCTTCTGTAGATGTAAGGTATTTTTACACGACTATAAATCCTGTTAATAGATAGAAGACAGTCATTTTTTTGAAACTGAATTTCCATTCAAGCCTATGTAGTTATTACATTCCAATTACAGACGCAGAAAATGCCAAACATGATTTAGGCAGCAATCATGAAAATGTTCTTAGGCGTCAAAGCTTTGAGAACTCCTGAAGGAGTGGATGCAAAAGAGGTTTATGAAATTATGCACGGGGTGGAGAAAAGGGAATAGAGAGAATGTGTTCTCCCTCTCCCATAACACTAGAACTTGCAGGCGTCCATTGATGTGGATGGGCAGTAGACTGAGGAAAGACGGGAGAAAGCGATTCTTAACTCAGCGGCTCTTTCATAGGATCTAATGATGTCCATTACTTTACCTGGCTTTCAAAGGGGGTTACGTGAATTTGTGGAGGATAGATCCAAAGATGGATCCAACTATTAGCCGCAATGATTAAGTGGATCCTCCATATTTAGAGACACACCAGTGCTGGGAGGGCAATACAAGGGGAAACTTTGGTCTCCGAACCCTGCTTCTGGGCGAGGCTTGCCAGCTCTGGCCTGGGAAATACCTGGAGATTTGGGGGGGTAAAGCCTGGGGAGGGTGGGGTTTGGGGAGGGGATGGACCTCAGCAGGGTATAATGCCATAGAGCCCATCCTCCAAAGTGGCCAGTTTCTCCAGGAGAACTGATCTCTGTCACCTGGAAATCAACTTGTAGTAGCTGGAGATCTCCGGGTGCTACCTGGAGGCTGGCAACCCTATTGTAGGGCTTCTGGAGGAATCACATTGGGGGGGGGGTTAGTAGGACAATGTTCTGGATATCCAGTTCTTTTTTTAAAAAAACTTTTTATTAATTTATATACAGAAAGGGCGGAAGGGGAAAGGAGGAAGAAAAGAAAAATACAGAAATATTGAAAAATCACAATTTAGCATTCTGCCTGCATATCTTCTCATTGCAATTTATTATCCTTCATTTGATCTTATTTTCTTAATACTTAAGTTTTAACCAGTCATAGAACGCCCTCCAGGGTCTCATAAATTCTTCTTCCATGTTTCCTTTTAATATATTTGTCAGCTTGTCCATTTCAGCACATTCCATAATCTTCAATATCAACTCATGAAGCGTTGGAATCTTCAATGTCCTCCATAACATTGCAAATAAAATTCTGGCAGCTGTTATAACATGTAAAATAAAATCTCTGTGATTCTTATCTATCTCATCTGGTAGACAATTTAACAAAGCTATCTCTGGCTTAAGAGGTATTTTGATATTCACGATTAACTGTGAGAAAGTATGCACTTCAATTCACAATTTATGAACCTTTTTACATGTGGGCAGAGGTCATTTCGGGGGGAATCGC
>NW_015175393.1:602552-609776 GCF_001447785.1 Gekko japonicus | reverse complement strand
ACCACAGCCTCCTTTGGCACAAGGGACAACGAGCGGTACAGTGGATTTGAATAGAATATGGAGAGACTTTGTCTGGAACCGACTATGAAGGTAACCCCTATAGCAGTGATGGCGAACCTTTTAGAGACCGCGTGCCCAAACTGCGACCCAAAACCCACTTATTTATCGCAAAGTGCCAACACGGCAATTTAACCTGAATACTGAGGTTTTACTTTAGCAAAAACAACTCACACATTAAGTTAAGATGATCCAAACAAAGTAAGGAAAGCAATCCCAAATGCTTTAATTTACTTAAAATTATTTGGCAGAGAATTCGACACTTTAATGATGGTCTGGGCCTGGCTGGGGCAATGGCACGGGCAATGGCACGTGTGCCCAAAGAGAGGGCTCTGAGTGCCACCTCTGGCCCCCGTGCCATAGGTTCGCCACCACTGCCCTATGCCTTACCCTTCCCGCCTATTAAATCAAGAGTATAGGAGAGTGTTCACGCGAATGCGCTGTGACTCACTTCCCTCAGCTGTCCTTGGAGGAAAGTATGAAAAGATATCCTGTGAAGTAAGGATTTGCCCCTGCTGTAATGAAGGCACAGAATCGCTAGACCACGTCCTGTTCAACTGTAAGGTGTATAATAATATCCGTGAATCCCTTCCTCTGCCTGTGTCGTTACCTTTAAACAGCAGACAGAGATCGTGCCGTCTGAGGAGCTTTCTTTCAGAAAGGCACCATAACCTTACTTACCAGGTGGCTAGATTCGCCTAGCTTGCTGCAAGGCATAGGAAAACTGTAGCAGCTCAAGTAGCGGATTGTTGAGATTTCAAACTTTTTACTAGACACTGTAGTATTCTACCGTATCTCGAATGATTTTATCATGAGGCATTGCTCAAATTGTGCTGTGAATGATTTTATTATTGTTGTATAGCCCCAATGAGGCATTTTATTGTCTGTGATTTATGTTCTGGTCATAGACTGTGAATAAAACCTTCTTCTAAATTAAAAGTGTTATTGTTTGAGAAACCAAATACCGCAGCCTCCTTTGGCACAAGGGACAATGTGTGGTACAGTGTATCCTCCTGGCCAGAGAACTGTGTGTTATAAACAGGCCAAAGGGGCAGAATTATGTTTTACTAACATATGTCAATACAGCACACAATTTTGCATTTGCAGTACGACATGATCAGATTTTAAAATCAGTATTTAGTTATCATCGGTCTTCAGTCTGTTTAAAACAAAACACCTTGGGCTTCGAATGTCAGACACAATCATCCACTGTGTGACTCTCACCACTAGATAAGGGGATAAGAAAGCCAGCAAAAAAGAAGAAACCATTCTGGGAGCAGTAAAAGGGGAACAGGCAAAGGAAATCTGTTATAACACATGCTCACTAACGGTAAAAACCTAACTGGAGTCACACCCTTCTAAGCCCCCTTGACTTCAACAGATGTAACTCTGCTTAGGATTGTGCTGGGAAAGAGCCACCTTATGTCAGTAATTCCGGTCAAGCATTAATTACAGTAAGAGCTTTCCCAGCTTTGTGTCAATTATTAAGGCAGAGGGTTCCAATTCTCTGCTCACATTCTGTGTCTAACCATGTAAGCTGTCTTACTGTTACCACCAGGGGTCATTTAGTAGAAAAAGAGGTAGCATAACTCATTACCATAACTTATTTGCATACGCCACACCCCCTGACATCACCAGAAGTGTGTCAGAAGGCAACACCCACCACTCAGGCTCCACTGGACTGTTTTGGATTGCCAGCTATTGGGTGGGGGGGAGGAGGACATGCAGATCTGCCCTCGCAGAGGAGGGAGAGCTTGTACCTGAACAAAACTTGGTCTTAAAGGTGCCACTGGACTGTTTTCGACCGGGGGGCCGGGGGAAGCTCTGCAACTTACCTGGCTGCTTCTTGCTCTGACTGAGGGCTGCTGGGAGCAGGGGGTGGGGCTTGTTGCATGTGCCCGCCTCCTGGGCTCTTTACTGCCGGAGCTCCGCTCCTGTGCGCTCCTGCAGGAAATGACCCCAATGTTCCCTCTAAGCTGTGGACTCTTGTGAGCTACTTTGTGAGCTACTGGCATTAAAGTTGTGAGTGAGCCATTTGGCTGCTGCATAAATTAGTTTGCTCTGGAGCCGTCCTTCCTGAGCTAAAACAAAAAATGTGAGAGCTGGAGGCTAAAAAAAACTGTGAGCTAGCTCACACTCACTCAGCTTAGAGGGAACAGTGGTTCCCACTGTGTGGTGCACCAGATACAGCGTATGGCGATAAGCACAACTCACACAGCAGAATCAAAATGATTTTGTAAGAAGATATTGGGTGGACTCATAATGCAAGACTTTCATGCCCTTTCTCTTACACAAAAGACTTCCGATGTCCTCTGAATCAACTGCCCCATCTGAAGAACAGATTTGATATAACTATTTCTGTGCTGGGTAGGGTTGCCAGGTCCCTCCCCCTGGCTACCGTGGGGGATGGTGGGATAGGGTTGCAAGATCCAGGTTGGGAAACTCCGAGAGATTTGGGGATGGGGCTTGGGGAAGACAGGGACCTCAGGGAAATACAATGCCATAGAGTCCAAAACATCCATTTTCCCCCAGAAGAACTGATCTCTGTAGTCTGGAGATGAGCCATAATTCCGGGTTATTCCCAGGTCCCACCTGGAGGCTGGCCTCCCTAGTGCTGGGACATCTTCCTATCTGAAGTGTATTCAAAAGTGCTTATTAGCTCCTTTCGGTTAAGGGAGATAAAAGCAGAGAAGTGTCATTTCAGAGTTCAGTCTTTTGTTTGTGAAATCTGCAGCCAGAGGGCTATCTTTTATCGACTCCCTTTCAATCACCCCCCACCCCCTACTCGCAACCCCAGTGTATAAATTTTGGAACACGAACAGAGAACGATACCATTAAAATTCAACTGACCTGTTAGCACAGTGATGTCAACAATTCTCAGGATGGAGTGCACCAACGTATCGGCTTGGAGTTGATCTAGGAGAACGTTTTGTACGCTGTTGAGTCTCTGTGGCTCCCTTTGGGGGAGAGCTTGAAAACAGGCGTGCCTGGACTTCACGTACACTAGCAGCTCCCGGAGAACATTAATGTCCACTACGTGGGAGACTTTGAAAAGAACACATAAAAGTTCACTTATTTTTTGCCACATAGACTGTGACATGCTGTATCTTGCATATAAGAATTTGAGAGCAAACGACCTCTTGCTAAGCTTCGCCAATGCTTATTGGGAAATAGAGGCATACAGGTTGTACTTTTTTATACACAAAGGTAATCTCAGAAGTCATGCATGCCATGATCAGTATTTTAGTGTAACATTTACTGAGGGAAAATGCTGAATTTTTCTTGCAATCGTATTGGCCCGGTTCAGGCAACTCCTTTTCCCAGGGCTTTTTTTGTAGAAAAAGCCCAGCAGGAACTCATTAACATATTAGGCCACACCCTGGACAGCACATCTCATTAGCATATTAGGCCACACCCATGCCTTCCCTTGGTTTGCCCGAGCGTCCTGCGGCAAGCCGGCCAGGGAAGGCACGGGGAGGCATTTAAATGCCTCCCCGATCCTTCCAGGGGGCCCCCAGCCTGCCCGCCTCGGAGTGGCCGGGGGGGTCACTCTCTAGGCCTTCCCTCTGTAGCCACCCACGCAGAGGTTTTGGCTGTAGTGGGTGTGGCCAGCTCTGAAGCTAGCCGGAACTCCGTTCCTGTGCGTTCCTGCCCAAAAATAGCCCTGCCTTTTCCTATCCAGCACTCTGTGCCCAAGACATTCCTACTCTCAGCATATGAACACATGAAGCTGCCTTGCACTGAATCAGACCCTCGGTCCAACAAGGTCAATATTGTCTACTCAGATTGGCAGAGGCTCTCCAGGGTCTCAGGCGGAGGTCTTTCACATCACCTGCATCCTGGTCCTTTTAACTGGAGATGCCGGGGATTGAACCTGGGACCTTCTCCATGCCAAGCAGATGCTCTGCCAGTGAGCCTGTCAGGATCGGGCTCTGCTGATTGTCATGTTGACTAATGTTTTCTTTGTTTCTGTCTTTGTAGTTCGCTTTCGTTTTTTCCCGACCATTTGGTCTCAACCCTTGCCAGCCCTCTCTGCCTTAAAGACTCCGAGGGGTGGTGGGGGGAGTAGTTGTGAATGCCATATATCTGTATGTGTGTATGCGGGTGTCAGGTTAGCTTAGCTGGTAATGACTTTCCCATGAGAACGAGCCCCAAGAGACTCTCGTCCTTGGAGATAATAAACTTTGTAGTGCGGGGTAGTATGCAGGGGGAGTGAAAGAGGGTGGGGGAGTGAATGCCCGCTGCATGACCATTGCGTTATGGGACATTGATCTATTACCTATACAATGCCTAACCCTTGATCTATTCCTTAGTCTGAACAAGAGATCTCTCTTGTGCACATCTAAATCCCTGTTTCTAATGAAGCTTTCATGAAAAGACTATTAGACTGAGCGTGGATTGACTCAAGGGTCTGCCAGTGAGCCGCAGCCTCTCCCCTAAAAGATGTATGATCCATTCCAATACTGAATTCAACTGCATATATCACCTCTGTGAACGTGATGTCCTCAATTGGTATCAATGAGACAACAATAAGGAGAGCAGCTTCAGAAAGATCCCAGGATACAGAAAAACCTGATGTTATGCCAGGGGCATACATTACTAGAGTTGCCAAATGTTCCGTTACTTTAAGAGAGACTCGATACATGGATATGGGCAGTTTAAGCTTTTTGTGGTTTGGAGGTAAATAACATCCTTTAAGCCCCTTTGTAGAAAAAGCCCAGCAGGAACTCATTAGCATAATAGGCCACACCCAACAGCAGAAACTAATTAGCATATTAAGTCACACCCCTGACATCACAGCTCATTAGCATATTAGACCACACCCCCATGCTACCACACTCACCTTTTGCTTCTTATTCTGTTTACTCTGTTTGTGGCCCTGGGCTTTTTTTGTAGCAGGAACTTCTTTGCATGTTAGGCCACACACCCCTAATGTAGCCAATCCTAATGAGTTTCTGATGTTAGGTGTGGCCTATTATGCTAATGAGCTCCTGCTGGGCGTGGCCAACTTGGGAGCCAGCCGGAACTCCGTTCCTGTGCGTTCCTGCCCCAAAATAGCCCTATTTAAGCCTCTCTCAAAGGGATGCAACATTTTTTCTCCAGGCCAGCGGGCAACCATATATGCAACTGGGGAGCTCAAAGCAGGGAAACAGGGAGGGGTGCAAATGAGAGTCCAGGACTGCACACACTCTAGTGCTCTTTCCACATACTTTGCTTCATTTATTTTGAGGGATACACACATTACTAGAAAGGGGAGTGACTTGGTCCAACTATTTTGATACCGTTTTTGAGAACACTCAGTTTAAATTACTAAAGTAAACATTCAGCTGGGATCATGAGAAAATACATCATCATGCAATTATTAATCCTCACATTCATTTGGATGGATAGCTAAGCAGCTCCCGAGGTTCAATAACTGACTAGTATATGTTGATTGCAGTAATGTCTCCCCAGCCCAGTGATTTTCATACACACCAACATCTGCAACGGAGAGAAAAAACTGTGACCCAATTTAAATATATTATATATATATATACACACACACACACACACACACACACACACACACACACACACACAGATATAGCCAACTGTAAACTGACCTGGGTTAGCTGGACACCAAATGCAATCAATGAGCCATGCTTACTTAATGTACAGCTTTAGGATTTAGTCTTGTAGCCTCTTTCAAGTATATATTGGTGGTGAAAAGTGCTACCAAGTCGCGGCCAAGTCATGGCAAACCCAGTAGGTTTTCAAGGCAAGAGATGAACAGTCGTGGTTTGCCATTGCCTTCCTCTGCGATGTGACCATGGACTTCCTTTGTGGTCTCCCGTACAAATACTAACCAGGGCCGACCCTGCTTAGCTTCCAAGATCTGATGAAATCGGGCTGGCTGGGACTATTGAGGTCAGGGCCAAGTATATATTAGCACATGTTATACTATGTAATATAAAGGTAAAGGTTCCCTTGCTCGAAAGCCAGTCGAATCCGACTCTAGGGTTGCGGTGCTCATCTCCGTTTCAAAGCCGAAGAGCCAGCGCTGTTCGAAGACGTTTCCGTGGTCATGTGGCCGGCATGACTAAACACCAAGGCGCACGGAACGCTGTTCCCTTCCCACCGAAGTGGTACCTATTGATCTACTTGCAATTTCTTGCTTTCGAACAGCTAGGTTGGCAGGAGCTGGAACTAGAGACGGGAGCTCACTCCATCATGCGGCAACTCGGGTCTTGAACTGCTGAACGACCGACCTTCCACAGCCTGCAGTTCAGCGTCTTAACCACTTGAGCCACCGCAGCTCCGTGTCTATGTAATGTACACGAACACATTTTGTTTGAGTAAAAAATAGTATTACTAATTGGGTTTGCCTGTGCCCTTTATCAAGTTTATATCTCTGGTACCCGACATGACATTTTACAGCAGACATGGCCCTAGCCCAACAAAGTGACATTTATGTCAGCATCGGCCCTCGTAACAAATAAATTTGACATCTCTGGTCTAGAGGCTGTGGTTGGTTGGTTGGCTGGAGGACCTGTGGCTGAGCCGGGGAGACTCCAGGTTGGGATGCCAACTTCCAGCCCTTAATGGTGAGCTTACGGGTGTTACTGCATGCCTCCCTTTCAAGGGACGCTCGGATTATACATGTCGCCAGACTGGGATTTCTCCACCTGTACCCGATCCAGCAACTGGTTCCCTTCCTGTCTCGCCACAACTCAGCCACAGTGATCCAGGCAACGGTCACCTCCAGACTAGACTACGGTAACTTGCTCTACACTGGTTGACCTTGAGACTAACCCAGAAACTCTTCACTGGTCCAGAATGCGGTAGTGCCTTTGCTTACAACCACTCCATTCAGAGCTCACAAACAACCGGTGCTCCGCCAGCTGCCCTGGCTCCAAGCTGAATACTGGATCAGATTCAAGGTCTTGGTTTTAACCTTCAAAGCCCTACACAGTCTGAGACCAACATATCTTTTAGACCGTCTCTCCTGGTATGCCTTCCCCCCCAAAGAGAGCATTGCGCTCTTTGAACAATAACCTTCTTGTGGTCCTCAGCCGAAAAGGTATTCATCTTGCCTCAACCCGGGCCAGAGCCTTCTCAGTTCTGGCCCCAGCTTGGTGGAACGCTCTTCCAGATGAGATCTAGGCCCTGTGGAACCTGATGCAGTTC
>NW_015175393.1:596527-602488 GCF_001447785.1 Gekko japonicus | reverse complement strand
ACCAGGGGACCGGGGGGGGCGCTCTGCAGCTTACCTGGCTGCTTCTTGCTCTGACTGAGGGGGTGGGGCTTGTTGCATGTGCCCGCCCCCTGGGCTTTTTACTGCCGGAGCTCTGCTTCTGTGCGCTCCTGTAGGAAATGACCCCTGGTACCGTATTCCCCCCAGAGAGCATTGCATTCTATGAATAATAATCTTCTGGTGGTCCGCGGCCCAAAAACTGTTTGTCTAGCCTTTTTGGCTCTGGCCCTGGCTTGGTGGAACACCCTTCCAGATGAGATCCGGGCCCTGCAGAATCTGACTCAGTTCCACAGGGCCTGTAAAACAGAAATGTTTCACCAGGGATACGGCTGAGGCAGAGAAGTTTCCATCTAAACTGGCCTCCCCCAGTCACCAAACACCTCTCTGCCATCTACTTTGTCACTGTACCAGTCTCCACTGACACACAGATGGGCACAACCTCATTTTGGATAATTTTTATTAGTGCCTAAGTCGCCATCTGATTTTAAAATCTGATTTGTTGTTGTGTTAATATGTTTTTAACAATTAATCTACGAAACGTTTTTTAACTAGTTGTTACCTGCCCTGAGCCTTGCTATGCAGGGGTAAAAGGTAAAGGTTCCCTTGCTCGAAAGCCAGTCAACTCCAACTCTAGGGTTGCGGTGCTCATCTCCATTTCCAAGCCGAAGAGCCAGCGCTGTCTGAAGACGTTTCCGTGGTCATGTGGCGGCATGACTAAACACCAAGGCGCACGGAACGCTGTTACCTTCCCACTATCTACTTGCAATTTCTTGCTTTCGAACTGCTAGGTTGGCAGGAGCTGGAACTAGAGACGGGAGCTCACTCCGTCATGCGGCACACTCGGGTCTCGAACTGCTAAACTACCGACCTTCCACAGCCTGCAGGGGAGGGGGAGCTAAAATTTCAAACAAACAAATACCCTGGAAAGCTTCTTGGTCTTTAAAGGGGCTACTGGACTCAAACCTATCTTGAATTAAACCACCGTTGAAACCAAATGAAACTAGATGTATCTTCTAAGCAGAGAAAACTATACAAAAATCACTAGTACTAGGGCTTGGGTTAACTGTAAAGGGTTGCTGGCTATTCCACACACATTGCAAATCTTAACTGCCCAAAAGGATGGGAACCTCACTTACATTCCCTCTCTGGAAACAGGTCTGTTTTTCTACCTGCCCGTACTGGGCATGACTAAACACCAAGGCGCACGGAACGCTGTTACCTTCCCACTATCTACTTGCAATTTCTTGCTTTCGAACTGCTAGGTTGGCAGGAGCTGGAACTAGAGACGGGAGCTCACTCCGTCATGCGGCACACTCGGGTCTCGAACTGCTAAACTACCGACCTTCCACAGCCTGCAGGGGAGGGGGAGCTAAAATTTCAAACAAACAAATACCCTGGAAAGCTTCTTGGTCTTTAAAGGGGCTACTGGACTCAAACCTATCTTGAATTAAACCACCGTTGAAACCAAATGAAACTAGATGTATCTTCTAAGCAGAGAAAACTATACAAAAATCACTAGTACTAGGGCTTGGGTTAACTGTAAAGGGTTGCTGGCTATTCCACACACATTGCAAATCTTAACTGCCCAAAAGGATGGGAACCTCACTTACATTCCTTCTCTGGAAACAGGTCTGATTTTCTACCTGCCCGTACTGTATACATACATTCAAGACAGGGTGATTTAGAAACACAGCTGCACTATTGCGGAAGGTTCTATGTGGAGGAATTTAGACTACACAGCTTGGCCCATAATGTGTATGGGCCAAAGCATCATCTATGAAATCTGTCATGTGGAGTCCCCATGAAAGATGTTGTATACGAGTTGATACAGCAACTGGAAGACACCCTTTCCTGGTAGCTACACAATGCGATGCCCGGCTCATGTGAATCTGCCAATGGGAAGTGGCCCATACCGGTAAGGCAATGCTGGATCAGGGCTTTATTTCCTCATCTCAACTGCATCCATAGGGATATTCCATGTAGAACGTCAAGTACCCAAAAGCAAACATCTGTGACTCAACCTCAGTTTTCTCAAAGACTGTGACTTGATTTTCTTCAAACAACAGCGGATTACTGAAGGTCTAAAGTACAGCTGTTGTGGAGAAGAACAAAACAGTTTGACAAATAAGTATACCCTGAAAGGAACAAAGATTCCTCACCTGTGAGTAGAATGATATCTCCAGGAAATACCGTAAGTGACCAGAACGCAGCCGCTCTCCACAGTACCACCTTCCGTTGGATTTCTGACTGATCGAATACTACGAGAGTAGCTAAGGGGACTTTAGGGGATAATGTCGTTCCTGACCTCATTTGTACTTCTTTGATATGGCAAGGATGTAGCACTGTGACTAAGACATTATACTTCTGGCCTTTGCAGGCACAGTCTTTAAGCAACGATGGATGCTTCCGAAGTTTCTTCAACGACGATATTTTCAGTTGCTCCGTTTGTAGAACAGGGCAAACTGAAGAGTAAACCAGCTTCGTTTTCTTGGATAGCTGCTGGCCTGCAGTGGCAAAGTTAGTCGCAGGCAGGCCGTCTTCAGATGCTCGAGATCTTTTTGAGGATTCTTTTGGGGAGTTGCCCCCTTGAGAACACAGTATCCCACTCTTCCACGGCTGAATGTGTATCTCATTATTAGGACTGTCACCGGCAGAACGTGAGAGGCCAGTCGATTCACTAGCATTTCTCTGAAAGCTATTTTCTTTTGTCAAATATGTTAGCCTGCTATCTTTTGAAGAGCTATCCAAACTGAAGAGTTCAGGAGAGCTTTTGTCGTCTTGATGGAGATTTGCCTCTTCTCCACTCTCCTTACAAGACCCACCCAATCCCACACCCGTAACCTTTGTAGAATCATTTTCCATTTCATTTTGTCCTACGGCAGGCCTTCTTGAAAGGAGAGCAACTTGACTTGAGGTCAGAATACTAAGAAATTCAGTGTCTGTTGATAAGGCAAGCCTTGAATTTGGATCCAGACGTTTCTTAGATTCATGTGTTATGTCAGGGCAGCATATTTCCTGCAGCTTCTCACTATCACACTGGAAGTGTGATAGCTCATCATCCTGCCACACAGATGTCACACCTCTGCTAATCTTTTGGGGACCAGAAACCAAAGGAGAAATGTCAATGGGGTTATGTATCATGGTATCTCCTGCAGTCTTTTCCAAGAGTTTGATATGTTGCTCATCTGTTCTTCCATCATTGGGAAACTGCTGATGCCTAAGATGCTTTGCATGTTTGTCTGTATTTATATCTCCATAGACATAAGAAGCACTGCCAGATGACTCACTGGTCTCCTTAGTTTTATTGTTCATACCATCATTCACATGGTCCATCAAAAAACTGTCAACCAACCCACATTTCTTTTCAAAGTTTGCTGTGAAATTACTTTTGGTGTAGGAAGCCAATGTTGCATCATTGGTTGTACAATACTCTGTACATTTGGGACCTCTGCATTTTCTAGCACAAAGGTCAAAGTTGTCTTTCGTCAATGAAAGATGGAGCTTTCTCCATGGTTCAGTGGTGGCGGATAAAAAATTCTCTTCATTAGCTGCCTTTGGTGAAGTTGAAAGGACAGGTGCACCAAAGAAAATATAGATTTGAGATGCTCCAGCCATGTTTTTCTTCTGGATATTTGATTTTGGAGAAAATATTGCTTTACGTAATAAATACAATTCATGTTTTTACATGCAGCGCTAACGTTGTCATTGTTCGATTATTTAAGTCTTCTCCAATAATTCATATGATATTATTTCCTAAAGTATCCAAAGCAACAAAATGATGCACAGTGAACTGGGGGGAAAGGTTCACTAGTTTAAGATCTATTGTAGGAATCAAAGAAGAGGTAAAAACCATTTTCAGATATTTTCCAGCATCTAATAGATTAGTCTGCAATAGAATTCACAGGATGGTGCAACCTGACAAGTATTATTCATAACAAAATTATTACAAAATGTTCACTTGCATTTTTATGTTGAAAGTCATTTGAAATTTCATGTATTCAACAGCACGTTGTGTGTTGTAAATCTAGAACGGCAAGGAAAAGAGCTACAAGCTGGTTTAAAAGTTGCTTTGAAGATGAATGGCCTTTAAAAATATTCTAACAGAAATTCGTTGTACTTTGGAAACATGAATCCATTACAGGACGTTTTATTTATTTGGCTTGGAAAATAAGCTGCATTTGATATTGATGAAGAACAAAACCTTCAGTTTTATTAAACAAAGAAGCCAAAAAAGGACCACATAAATCACTGATGGTATTTTCCAAATGAATATGCTGTCGTGCAAAACTTGAAGTTTACTACAAAGTGCAGAAGGAATACTTGCTCACATCAGATGGTTTTGAAAATGAAGGCAAAAAGCAAACTGATTTTAAAAACAACAACAAAACCTTGCAAAGCCATTGATTGAATTCAGGAGCCCAACATCTCTGCGTAGGAATGAGACATGTCCGATCCAGCTACAAAACAAGGGGAAAAAAATAGATAAAACACACTGAAGAATGTTATTGCTTATTGAAATCTAGCTGCACCACAAGAAGAATTCAAAGCAACCTGCAGTAATAACTCCAGCATCAAGTAATAATTTTTAAACGCTTTCCCTAATTTCATTAGAAACATTTTAACGCAGATTCTGAGCTGCCCATTAGAGGTCGCCCGACCATTTCAGCGAAGTAGGTAACAAGTGAATGCTGAGGCAGTGATTTAGACATTTTATCAGTGATTCCAAGGAACCAACAGGGCCAAGTTACGGCATGATATAGCTGCATTTAAGACTTCTAGTGCTAATTTCCACAGGAGAGAGGATTTAGAATCTTTCCCACTGAAACTTTCAGTCCTGGGAAAGCGTTTCCCAAACTTCTGATATATGTGGTTTACTGCCTGACTTAAAACTGGATGCTGGCTCTGGCATCTGAAAAACTTTACTTTCGAGCAGGGCCCCCCAACCATTTTGAGCCTGTGGGCACCTCTGGAATTCTGACATGGCACGATTGGCACAAGGAGAAAATGGCTAACAAAAATGGCTGCCAAAGGAGACAGAGCCAGCCGCAAAATGATTGCCACGGCTTAACTTCAGTCGCACAGTGAACATTCTTGTGCTGTGTTATGGCAGCTGCGGCCAAAGCAACATTTTAAAGAATCGGCACAGCCAATCAGATCTCCAATAGCCATTCAGAAGCCTTGCTGGGCAAAAGCTCTACCTGGCCCCATCCACTTCCTAAAAACCCTTGGCGGGCGCCGGAAAACATATCAACGGGCACCGATCCTGCTGTGGAGGCTGTAGGAATAAGGTAATTTCTCACAGATGCTTACCCTTTTGTGTTATTTCATGCATTTCTCCCCCAACCCCAACTCATACTAACCCAGAGCCTGCTTCCTGATGAGAAAGAGGGAAATACAGAGCAATGATTTCAACAGAGACAGATCAGAAGAAGAAGAGATTGGAAAAGCAACATTTTTAAGACTCTGCACAGCCAATCAGATCTCCAGTAGCCATTCAGAAGCCTTGCTGGGCAAAAGCTCTACCTGGCCCCATCCACTTCCTAAAAACCCTTGGCGGGCGCTGGAAAACGTATCAGCGGGCACCGATCCTGCTGTGGAGGTTGTAGGAATAAGAATAGTCATTTCTCACAGATGCTTACCCTTTGTGTTATTCCATGCGTTTCTCCCCCAACCCCAACTCATACTGACCCAGAGCCTGCTTCCTGACGAGAAAGAGGGAAATTATACAGAGCAATGATTTCAACAGAGACAGATCAGAAGAAGAAGAAGAAGAGATTGGATTTATACCCTGCCCTTCACTACCCAAGGGAGTCTCAGAGCGGCTTACAAACTCCTTTCCCTTCCCCTCCCCACGACCGACACCATGTGAAGTAGGTAGGGCTGAGAGAGCTCTGACAAAAACTGCTCTTTTTCAAGAACAGCTGTGCCAGAACTATGGCTTGC
>NW_015175393.1:592949-596515 GCF_001447785.1 Gekko japonicus | reverse complement strand
GGCTTGCCCAAGGTCATCCAGCAGCTGCGAGTGGAGGAGTGGGGAATCAAACCCGGTTCTCCCAGATTAGAGTCCGCGCACTTAACCACTACACCGAACTGGCTGGGGCAGGTACTTCACTCCCTGAGTTACTGAATGACCCAGTCACACTAGAGGCAAAGACACAGGCAAATTCAACCCCCCCCCCCCAGGATGCCCATAGACACTAAGATGTTTATGGTTACTTAATTTAATTTGAATTAGATTTTAAGAGCCAGCTGTCTAAGGACCCAGATTCCGGAATGACTGACTAATATTCCATCCAAAAGACCGGTCCTGTCTATCCAGTTAGCTAAACATTCTTTTCCCGCTTTCCCAAGTATAAAACCACAACTTCATTAGGGACAGTAACAAAGGGCCAGATCCAGAGAGCTAGAATGAACAGAATGGATCTTGACCACAGCCCATAAACATTTTAAAATTCTGGAACAGACTTACCATTGGCCATCCAAACAGAAACAATTTCAACCCTTAGAACCAGGTACACGCTATTACTGTGCTTTCTAGTTTTGGCAATGAGAATAAGACTTATTCTTGGTTTATTTCCTTTGTTTATGCCCCTCCTCCCCATGGGGACCACAACTTTCGCCTCTCCTCCATTTTTTGCTCACAACAATCCTGTGAGGTAGGTGAAGCTGAGAGGGCGCGACTGGCCCAAGGACACCCAGCAAACTTCCATGGCAGAGCAGGGATTTGAACGTGGGTCTCCCAAATCCTAGTCTGACCCTCTAACCACTGTGCAACAGTGGTTTAAATGTATCTAGATCCCCCCCCTTAAATACCTTATTCTTACTATGGGGAGAGACTTTAGGAGACCACTGCCTCAACATTATGACCACTTCAGTCCTTTACGTAGATATTAGAAGAAGGAAAGACAGGGCTTATAGACATTGCTGAATGCAAGGCACTCTGCGTGTACACAGAGGCACACATTCTTTCATACATGTATGATCCAAAACAGGGGACAGATAGATATCAGGTGGTGTGGTTAAGAGTAGTGGACTCTAATCTGGAGAACTGGATTTGATTCCCCTCCTCTATGTGAAGCCTGCTGGGTGACCCTGGGCCAGTCACAGTTCTCTCAGAACTCTCTCAGCCCCATGTGCCTCACAAGCAATGTTCCCTCTAAGCTGTGGAGTCTTGTGAGCAAAAACTCTACTTTGTGAGCTACCGACATTAAAGTTGTGAGCGAGCAATTTGGCTGCTGCATCAATTAGTTTGCTCTGGAGCCCTCCTTCCTGAGCGAAGACAAGAATGTGTGAGCTGGAGGCTAAAGAACTGTGAGCTAGCTCACACTAACTCAGCTTAGAGGGAACACGCCTCACAAGGTGCCTGATGTGGGGAGGGGAAGGGAAGGCAATTGTAAGCTGTTTTGAGACGCCTCAGGGTAGAGAAAAGTGGGGTATAAAAACCAACTCTTCTTCCTTTTTCTCCTCCTGGTCCCCCCTTTCCTCATGACCTCACCAACTTTTGAGGTAAAGTCCCACAATGATGAAAGGAAACAGCAGATCTAGCTTAAATTCCCCGCCCACTGCTCTCATTTGTCATTGCCCAACATAGGTGGAGATGAAGCAAAACATCAGAGAAAGAAAGGGCAAGGGAGAGAAGATTATGGAATAGGGCAAATGAGAGAGAGAGTTTGATCAAGAGGAGTTAGCTGACAGGGGCCATTTTCTCCTCACCAATCTCTTGAAAGGCAATTTGGTAGAACACTGCTAACCCATTTAAGACTGCGTATCATAAAGGACTAAAAGTTGAGGGGTCCAGTGAATCCCTAAGGATATGCTGTGGCTATGGCTTTGATTAAAAGATCAGACCAGCAACTCATGCTGAGGGCCAAGCATGGAGGTTCTTCCTGGTGTGATGCTCTTGGCTTTGATGAAAAGATCAGACCAGCAACTCATGCTGAGGGCCAGCATGGAGGTTCTTCCTGGTTTGATGCTCTAGGCCAGTGATGGCGAACCTTTTCGAGACGGAGTGCCCAAACTGCAACCCAAAACCCACTTATTTGTCGCAAAGTGCCAACACGGCAATTTAACCTGAATACTGAGGTTTTACTTTAGAAAAAACAACTCACACATTAACTTAAGATGATCCAAACAAAGTAAGGAAAGCAATCCCAAATGCTTTCATTAACTTAAAATTATTTGGCAGAGAATTCAACACTTTAATGACGGTCTGGGCCTGGCTGGGGCAATGGCACGCGTGCCCACAGAGAGGGCTCTGAGTGCCACCCCTGGCACCTGTGCCATAGGTTCACCACCAATGCTCTAGGCTCACAAGATCCATTAATTATATTTTGCTCAGAGCAGTCTAGTATGTTCCTCCACACTGCTACATTACGGCTGAAGATGATTCCAATTCAAGAGCAGAGACCACATAACTAGTCGATCACTGACACGAAACGAATGCTCTTTTTTAAAAAAAAATGGATAAACTCATTCATGAGCAAACCAACAGTGAAATCAAGAGATGGAATGACAAGGTAAAGTAAATGGACTGTGGACAGAGACGGTAACGGAGACGGAGAAGCCCGCTCAGCATCACCCAACTAGTCCAAGGCTAAGGTGGTCAAAATAAAATTTGTGAGAGTGGAGAAAGGTACTGGAAAAGAGAAAGATCAGTCAAGGTAATAAGTGAATCACCATCTCTGGAAAAGGTGAAAAACTGCTGGAAACTGCAGGGCCAAAGCAGGGATTAAAGGTTGTGCAGTGTTTAACAAAGGATATGGTGAAATTTTAAGCGCTGACCTAAACAAGATGGAATTCGTTACCTTTGAGTTGTAGAGTTTGAAAACGGCAAGAGTCAATAATTTGCTCAGATTCCGCACACGGGACACGAGCCCTTTTTGAGGGGGCCCCGCTTGCTCATGCGCGTGCTACAATTAATACAGACAATGGTAATAGGTCCTTTATGTATACCTCAAATTTTTTTTGTTGCCATTAAGTCAGAGCTGCATATGGTGACCCCACAGCCCTCCATTTGTTCAAAGCCAAATCTCTCAGCCAACTCACTTTTGGTGGTGCCTTTAATATCACTTCAAATTTTAAAAAACTGGAGGCCTTTCAATCTAAGTTTCTAAGAACAGTCCTCCAAGTTCCTCCTGGTACTTCAAATGCCTTGATCAGAATAGAAACAGACACGATCCCGGTGGAGGCAAGGCTTTGGATGCTGGCAGTTCAAGACTGGTTGAAACTTTCTTTTTTTCCTAGAGGGTTGGCAAGTTTAATTTCCCAGGATACCTTTGTCCCGCCTTGGCTAAGGGTCATTGGGAAAAAACGTTCTCAACTTGGCCTCTCAAAACAATTTCTTCGCTCTCTCACATACGACAAAGCGAGAGAGTTAGTGAGACACAGAATCCAGGACATAGCTAGACAGGAGGATCTTAATAACTCATGCAAATGCAAATGGCGAGCCCTTTTAGAACCGTTGTAGAAGGTAGTGCCTATGCCCTATCTTTTTTTATCTAGAAAATAATGAGTTAAGGAGAACATTTACCCTCATGAGGTGGGATGCCCTCCCTTCAG
>NW_015175393.1:584435-592348 GCF_001447785.1 Gekko japonicus | reverse complement strand
CTTTTTGCTGTGAATAAATTTGTTGTTGTTGTTGTGACCCCACAGGGTTTTCAAGGCAAGAGACTTCAGAGATGGTTCGCCATTGCCTGCCACTGCATCACAACCTGGGTATTCCTTGGAGGTCTCCCATTCAAATACTAGCCTGGGCCAACCTTACTCAGTTTCTGAAATCTGATGAGATCAGGCTAGCCTAGGCTACCTCACTAGGCAAGTTTTTTAGAGAAGCTGAGAAGAATACATGCTTCCGATGTTACATTACACGGCATTCAGGTACCGTCACCAGAAGTGACAAATTGCTTAACAAAGCTAGGTCGGCAGAGATCTAAGAATGACACCTGTTGTGAAGGATGACAGGGTAGAACAAACAAAATTCGAGTCCAGTAGCACCATAAAGACCAACAAAATTTTCCAGGGTCCAAGCTTTGGTGAGTCAAAGCTCACTTTATCAAACTAAAACGTCCACCCCCCTGCAATGCTTCAGATGGGGGTTCTCCATCATTGCAGGCCTGACTTGAATTTAAAAGTCATTACCTTCGGGCTACAGCAGTGCCCAGAATCTTGTGAGTGGAACATAAAGGCACCCATGTCAGTGGGTGGCTTCAAGGACAGAGTGCCACTAAAAACTAGATACATAAAGACAAAACTAGAGAAGTTCCTTGGAGCTTCCAGCTGCAGGTGCTGAGTCTTCAGAGGAAGGGCAGAAAGGAGACAGTCACCTGTCACTCGTGCGGCACCCCTGCTCCTTGCTCCATTTAGAAAGAGTGATTTTTTATTTTTTCCTAGGAACAGTAGCCAAAAGATGTTGGGAATTAGAGAAAGGACATGGAAACAACATCTACCCAACCAGCATTTTGGAAATTATCCAATTATCCATTTATTGAGATTTCAGAAATTATCTAGAGGCCATAGGACAAATTTAAGGCATAAACTAAGTTATAGCCTTGTCAGAGCAACCTCTCCACTCGGAGAGCTATCCGTGGTCCTGCAGAACACCTTTCGCACCCTGCCTCCCTGCTGTTATTCACTGCTTGCCACGTCAACTACAAACACAGTCTGTCTTCATGCGACCTTACCCACAGACTGTGGGGAATCAGCCAGACTCATATGCAACATCCAGAATAACTCCAAGGTATCCTTACGCTCACCCACTTGTCACTTTTTGTTTGAACTACACTGTCATCTTATAACAACTAGAAACAATTAAGAATCTTAAAACAAGGGAGCATGACCTCCATTGTGTTCAAAAGGAGTAAAATGAATTAACTAGGCTCTTGCCATTCCATTCAGAGTATGAGTTTCCCCTGGAAACATATTTTATTTATTATTTATTTCTTTCAGCTTACTACCCCGCTCTAACCCCCTAAGGGGTCTCTGAGCGGCTACAGTTACTCATTTATCCCTAACCTATGGCCACAATTATTAGGGGTGGGGACAATCCCTACCGGCACCCAGTGGAGGGGTTTTTCTCCCAGGTCGGCTACGTCGACTTCAGTGTCACTTGGCTTCTGGCTCCTTTCTGGTGGTCTTTCAGTGGCGGATTGGTCGGGCCCTTCTGTCGCGCAGCAAGATATTAAAAGGAAAATTTGCCCGGCACCAATTATAAAGCCAGAAAGATCCACAATGGAGAACGTTAATCATTCACTTTTCATTCATTCAAAAGCAGCAAGAAATCTAGATACAAAATTGATTCTGCCCAGTATTTTAATTTATTTTCATCTCTCCAAGTCTTCTTTGATGAAATGCTCTCTATATAATCAGCTGGTCTATTCAGTTTGTCTACCACCACCCCTTACTCCAAGTAAAGTGTAAAGTCTCAGTGCCCCAATAAATCTTGATGTGACCTGCCACTTTTTATCTAACTTGCTGCCCTCAAATCCTTCTAAATTACCATCAGCTTTTACTGAGGGTCATCTTGACAGCTGGTGACCCTTTCAAGGTCTGCACATTTTGTTGTTAACTTTATGCGCTGAACTCTCTAGTACCTGATGTGCCAAATGCCCCTTAGAAGCTCAAACAAATCATGCTGAATTCCCTGCAGATCACATTTGTAATCATCTGCTAGAAAGCAAAACAAAAAACCTTGCATGTAAAACCTAAAAATGACATTAAAAATTGCTCAGAGTATATGAATACTTCCAACTGCATTTTTCTGTGCTGGCTGACTAAGCCAGAAGGTCAAATGCTAATTCCCCTTCTCCCATTAGTACAACATAGAATGTGACTACGGCAACAGCTTTTAAAAAAAACATACATGGGGTATTAAACTGCACATCAGATATTTAAAGTTACTGTCTCAACAAAGTTCCTTTACCACTCCCAGAAGCTCTTTAATATTGATACTAGCATTTTAACATTTATTTATTTAGTTATTTATTTATAGTTTCAATTTATAGCCCGCCCTCCCTGCAACGTGGGCTCAGGGCGGCTCACAAGACAGGCAAAGCCAGCACATAAAACAGATTAAAACCATATAAAAACATCACTACAATATTACAACACAATTACAACCTATTAAGTGCTCTAGATGTTCAAACAAGATCTTCCATAAAGATGACGTCTCGAAGATGGTACACCCAATCAGTGCTGCCAGTTCCATGTTTTAATACGAATTGTCAGAATTGTTTTATTAATAATATGTTGTCACAGTATTTTATTGTAATTTTACTCAGGGGTCATTTCCTGCAGGAGCGCACAGGAGCGGCGCTCCGGCAGTAAAGAGCCCTGGGGGCGGGCCCATGCAACAAGCCCCACCCCCTGCTCCCAGCAGCCTTCAGTCAGATCAAGAAGCAGCCAGGTAAGCTGCAGAGCCCAGCCCCCTAGTCCAAAACAGTCCAGTGGCACCTTTAAGACCAAGTTTTATTCAGGTACAAGCTCTCCCTCCTCTGTGAGGACAGAACTGCACGTCCCCCCCCCCCAATAGCTAGCAATCCAAAACAGTCCAGTGGAGCCTGAGCGTTGGGTGTTGCCTTCTGACACACTTCCGATGATGTCAGGGGTGTGGCATATGCAAATAAGTTATGCTAATGAGTTATGCTAATGAGCTCCTGCACCTCTTTTTCTACGGAATGACCCCTGATTTTACCGTAATTTTATGCTGTTTTGTAAGCCGCCCTGAGCCGGCCCTGGCCGGGAGGGTGGGGTAGAAATTTAATAAATCAAATCTTTGCAGGCTCAGATGCTTACATGAGGATCTGCACATGTACAGCCAGCATCGATCAATCACACAAAACCAAACAATCTGTTGGTGCATGCACATTGGTTCTTCAATATTATTTTCAGCGCAACTCTTTGAAGGCAAGGAACGAAAGGAACGGCAAAAGGAGCAAAGACCATTCAACATTTTTTGTTCTTGGGAGCGCATGGGGCAGAGGAGACTTGAATCGTCAGGCAGCTCTCTGCCATGACTGGATCTGTGGGGCTGTGGCATATGCAAATAAGTTATGCTAATGAGTTATGCTAATGAGCTCCTGCACCTCTTTTTCTACGGAATGACCCCTGATTTTACCGTAATTTTATGCTGTTTTGTAAGCCGCCCTGAGCCGGCCCTGGCCGGGAGGGTGGGGTAGAAATTTAATAAATCAAATCTTTGCAGGCTCAGAATCTTACATGAGCATCTGCACATGTACAGCCAGCATCGATCAGTCACACAAAACCAAACAATCTGTTGGTGCATGCACACTGGTTCTTCAATATTATTTTCAGTGCAACTCTTTGAAGGAGCAAAGACCATTCAACATTTTTTGTTCTTGGGAGCGCATGGGGCAGAGGAGACTTGAATCGTCAGGCAGCTCTCTGCCATGGCTGGAACTGTGGGGCAGCTGCGGGGTGGGTGAACCCAAATTACAGTTCTCACAAAGCAAAGTGATAATGCCACTTCATGAATATACATGTGTCAGGATTACAAGTTGAGAAAGAATTCCTGGAAAATGAAAGGAATAATTCCAGTGGAGTGGACATTGCTGCAAAAAACCAAACAGGAATACTGTGGCACCTTAATGACTAAAGTCCTTGACATTGAAGTACAAAGGCTTTACAGTTTAGGCAACAAATCTTGTTCCCCCCTGAACTTTGAGATGCCCCAGTGGTAGGCCGAATGGTCCCATATCTATCTGGTATACAAGTACCGCAACAGCGCAGAGCCTTTTCTCTAGCAAGATTCAATGTAATACCATCAGCAATCTTGCATGGGAGATATAACAATATAGTATATGAGGATAGACTTTGCCAGACTTTGCCATTGCAATTCTGGATGTATTGAAACTGTTTCGCATATTTTTTTACATTGTCAATTTTACGTGGATTTACATGTTAGATATTTAAACTCTATCTGCCAAGATGACGAACCTTCCTGATGCTTTAAAAGTGCACCGTCTTCTAAATGACTCTGTCCCGGAAATATC
Organism: Gekko japonicus; assembly: GCF_001447785.1. Classification (NCBI taxonomy): domain Eukaryota; kingdom Metazoa; phylum Chordata; class Lepidosauria; order Squamata; family Gekkonidae; genus Gekko; species Gekko japonicus. The sequence goes on along the minus strand of NW_015175393.1, from coordinate 587,948 downwards.
AATAAACGTAGCCATGTTTTTACAATCAGCGATAAAGCTACGTCAGGAAAACTTACAATGACTAATTGTTTTATCCTGCATTATGTTTTATATATGTATGGTAACACTTGGTTTTAAATGCGTGTACTTACAATGACTAATTGTTTTATCCTGCATTATGTTTTATATATGTATGGTAACACTTGGTTTTAAACGCGCGTATATATATATATAAAGAGAGAGAGAGAGAGAGAGAGAGAGAGAGAGAGAGATCCTTTTAAAGGTATTTTATGCCAATAAAGGTCAACTGAACTGAACTGACTAAAGTTTTGATTCTGGCATTAGCCCACTTCATCAGATGCATGTAATGGATCCTCACTGGACAAACTTGTACATGAGATATGAGCCAAGTCAAAAGACCATGAAATGTAGGAATTACACAGTGTGGTGCAATTATGTAAACTTAAAACGTACAATGCGTTTTCCAAATGCTTGCTTAGAAAGCTCATACATATCAGCAGATTCCACTGGAGGTGAGGTGAGGGGACCTCGCCCATTTAAAAAGTCTAAAGTTGTCTTTCCTGTGGAATTAACATGTCTGATTTTTTAAAAATCCTTCTTTTAACAAAAATATGCACACATAGATACACACAACCATACAAGTCCATGGCTCCTTTCAGGAAATAATAGGCCTGGCTTCCCATGACGTACTGTAGTAGTTTCTTACAAAAGGTCGATTCAGAAATAGAAAGTTAACTGTCTAAGTAAAGGAAGTACTTCTTGCCTACACTGACAAAATCCTAAAAAATCTCAGATTACATTTTGAAAGAGAGGGAGAAAGAAACACAGCCCTTATATTTTCAGCTCAGGTACTGATGTGGGGGTGGGGGTGTTATGGTGAGAGAAGAATATTTTCGGGCAAACTTGGAGGCTGTGTCCAGAGCGGGAAACACCTCCAACCACGGCAGAATTCCAAGTGGCTGCTGACAGATGTTCAGTCTCCTCTCTTAGTGTAGCCTACGCAATCCCGGCATGGTTGTCTTGTGTCGGATTAACAGAGTGGAATTCTTTCTGCATAGAGGCACAGTTCGATAGTGCTGCCCAAACGTAACGATTTCTCCAGCAACCAGGGAGAAGGGCTTTAACAAGTCTGCAATGCCCCTAAAACCATGGGTGTTTCATTAATAAGAGTGTAAACAAGGAGCTGCGGTGGCTCAAGTGGTTAAGACGCTGAACTGCAGGCTGTGGAAGGTCGGTAGTTCAGCAGTTCGAGACCCGGGTGCCGCATGATGGAGTGAGCTCCCATCTCTAGTTCCAGCTCCTGCCAACCTAGCAGTTCGAAAGCAAGAAATTGCAAGTAGATAAATAGGTACCACTTTGGTGGGAAGGTAACAGCGTTCCGTGCACCTTGGTGTTTAGTCATGCCGGCCATATGACCACGGAAACGTCTTCAGACAGCACTGGCTCTTTGGCTTTGAAACGGAGATGAGCACCACAACCCTAGAGTCGGATTCGACTGGCTTTCGAGCAAGGGAACCTTTACATTTACCTTTAAACAAGCACCATGTCTAGCAAACAGCATCACTGAAAGGTGGAGAAGCATTGGGAGGACCTCTGAACATCAGCACTGCTCTCCAGCCCCTCACTCTGCAGAGACTGCAGGTGGGGAAGGGGAGGGGATTTCTTGGCACTCATTCTCCTCCTATTCCCAACTTCAGCAGTAGGAAAAGAGTCCAGCTTGTCCTCCTTGGTCCAGCAATGGGCACTTTATGAGCCAGCGCCAAAATGGAGTTCCACCCACAAGGGGTTGGGGTGGTCACAGGCAGCCTACTGTTGGAGCCCGCCCCCTCCTTGTCCAGACTGTCTTCCTCACAGCTGATCGGCACACCCAGCTGGCTGGACTCAGCGCACCACTTCAGCCTCTCACATAGGGTTGCCAAGTCCCTGCTGTATGTACAGCGGGGGACTCCAGCGCCGCAACCACGTCACCTGGAATGACGCAACCACATCGGGCATGCCGGGGGCGGGGCCACAACCATCCGAGGGAAAACCATAGAGTTTTCCCTCGGATGACCGCGGCCCCGCCCCCAACACGCCCGATGCAACTGCGTCACTTTCGGGTGACGTGCTGACGCCGGGCACGTCGCGTGCTTTGGGGCTGGGGTTCCCCCCGGGGCCTGATCTGCCGACAGCGGGTAACGGGCCTCTCGGGCAGGGATTTCCCCACCCCCCGGGGGGACTTGGCAAGCCTACTCTCACAGCAAGGTGGAGCTTTGCTGGAGGACAGGAGAAGTCAGGGCTTACCCGATCCCCTGTTTGTGGGCCTGGATAGCTAGACAGCAGCCAGCAAGGTACTAAGCATTACTCTCCTATAGAGCACCCAGAGCACACTTGGCTGGCCCGGACTGAGTAGTGAGGCCTCAAAAGGGTGGGGTCCCACAGTTGGCCACTGCGTGTCCTTCACTTCTCAGTTCCCCTTCTGAGAGTCCAGGAATGGGGCAATTATTTCCAGAAATTAACATTCACCATTCATTACAAATATTTTGTAAACCACATATCCTTGTTTCATATTATTTACAACTATTATACAGCTATTCATTTACTCTGAGAAGGCATATATATAAATGAAATACAGAACTAAAGCAAATATAATGTTTCTGAATTAAATATTCCTTACTGGGGTTACAAGTCTGCAACCAGTTCCTTATTCTTAACTATAGCAGAAACAAGTTCCTAGGTTTAAGACTGATGTCTACAGAAAGTAGCTGGGAACTCTCTTGCTTTCTCCTTCTAGACAATACAACATTTCTAGATTCCCATTAAAGAAACAATCACGTTATGGGCCTAACTGCACAATGCCACACTGGCTGTTTGGTCATCAATATCAAACGTATTTAAAATGGTAAATACATAGACCTGGCCAGATTTAAGGAGACATCTACACAGAAATTTGACCTTATTATTTATATAAGACTGGAGATTTCATATGACTGGAGTGGGTCATATGAACCATAACACTCCAGTTGAGGCCCATCTACACTAGCTTCCATTTTGTTTCCAGGCACACTTCAAGGTGCTGGTTTTGATCTTCAAAGCTCTATATCATATGTGACCAACATACCTGAAGGACTGCCCACTCCTTTATGCACCTGCCTGACCACCGCTTGCCTACACTGTCATATGTGACCAACATACCTGAAGGACTGCCCACTCCTTTATGCACCTGCCCGACCACTGCAGTCATCTTTAGAGGCCCTGCTTCGGGTGCCACAACTTCTGAGATTTGGCAGGTGGCAACCCAGGAGAGGCCTGCTTGGTCATGGCACCAAAGCTCTGGAAGTCTCTCCTCAGGTAGATTTGTCCTCTTCTGTTGCTATCTTCCACCAGTGGGTGAAGACTTTTTTGTTTTGTTTGGCATTCCCTCAATGATCCCGCCTTCCTAAACAATGTTTTAGTGGCTGTCTTAATGTTTTGCATGTATTTTAACTGTGTTTTTAAATTGTTTTAGTGATGTGTATTTAATGGTTTAAAAGT
>NW_015175393.1:578987-583891 GCF_001447785.1 Gekko japonicus | reverse complement strand
GCTAATGAGTTACGCTAATCAGCTCCTGCACCTCTTTTTCTACGAAATGACCCCTGGTTAGCCACCTTGGTGGCCCTTATAAGACCACAAAGTCAGGATACAAATTCTATAAATAAATAAATAAATAATAAAGTTTGGTGTAGTGGTTAAGTGCGCGGACTCTAATCTGGGAGAACCAGGTTTGATTCCCCACTCCTCCACTTGCACCTGCTGATGTGACCTTGGGTCAGTCACAAGCTCTGGCACAGCTGTCCTTGAAAAAGAGCAGCTTCTGTCAAGAGCTCTCTCAGCCCCACCCACCTCACAGGGTGTCTGTTGTTGGGAGGGGAAGGGAAAGGAGTTTGTAAGCCGCTCTGAGACTCCAAGTGAAGGGCGGGGTATAAATCCAAACTCTTCTTCTTCTTCTAAATAACCCCACCCTTCCTCCCAGGACTTAGGTAAGTACATACTCAAAGGGTAAATGGAAAGGATGGCTTTATTCAAGAGTGCTTAACTAAACTGATTTGCTTTTTCAATTATCAGGCTCCTGTCCAAGTTAAAACACTTAAGGCCTGACTTATTCTGGCAAAAACGGAGGGGGGCAGGAGGTATTATTTAAAACATTTTGTATCAGTAGTCTATTTAAGCAGCGACCCTAAATTACCTGCTCATACATAGAAAAAGGTAAAGGTAAAGGTTCCCTTGCTCGAAAGCCAGTTGAATCCGACTCTAGGGTTGCGGTGCTCATCTCCGTTTCCAAGCCAAAGAGCCAGCACTGTCCAAAGACATTTCCATGGTCATGTGGCCGGCATCACTAAACACCAAGGTGCACGGAACGCTGTTACCTTCCCACTGAAGTGGTACCTATTTATCAACTTGCAATTTCACGCTTTCGAACTGCTAGGTTGGCAGGAGCTGGAACTAGAGACGGGAGCTCACTCTGTCATGCGGCACCCGGGTCTCGAACTGCTGAACTACCTTCCACAGCCTGCAGTTCAGCGTCTTAACCACTTGAGCCACCGCAGCTCCCATACATAGAAACAGAGCCCTAAACACATTCCACTCTGACCTTTGATTTGATTTTAATGTAGATTCAGGTGGGGCAGCGGTGTTGGTCTGAAGTAGGAGAACCAATTTTGAGTCCAGTAGCACCTTTAAGACCAACGAAGGTTTATTCAAGGTATGAGCTTTTGTGTGCGCACACATTTCTTCAGATACTGATTCATTGCAGCAGACTTATGGTGGTGACCCTGTAGGGTTCTCAAGGCAAGAAACTAACAGAGGTGGGTTACCATTGCCTCCCTCTGCATAGGGACCCTGGACTTCCTTGGTGGTTTCCCATCCAAATACTAACCAGGGCCAACCCTGCTTAGCTCCCAAGGCCTGACCACATTGGGCTAGCCTGAGCCATCCAGGTTAAGGCCAGCTGATTTCTGTACTATATACATTAAGAGAATCCAGAACAGGCAGCTTGACATTAAGAAAAAAACAGAACATTATGCCCACTGGTCTGCATTTCTCTGGGAACACAGAAACAACACATTTTAATCTTGTGGTAGGGCACAAAAAGAGTTAAAACACCCCTACAGATAAAGCTTGCATCTGGTGAGAACTCAAAAGCACATTCCCATTACCTCTGTTAATTATTATACCGTTTCTCAATATGTTCTCCTCCGAGTGGCCAATCAAGCCCTTGCCTTTTATCTCCAAAGCGGTCAGAGTCTTACTGATGGGTCAATGATCTATTAGAACGCGACTTAACTGCATCAGCAGGATTTGTGCTTCGCAATGAGCTGCAAACGGTTTCTTGTAACGACTCTTACCAAACTGTCAGAATGCATGAGTTGGGGTGTGTGTGTGGAGCAGCGTTGCACAAGCTACACAGTTCCACAGGAATAAACTCATGCTCAGCACTTTAGCAACTAATTCAGTGGTTCATCATTCTAATCACTTGCCCACACCCATCATTGGAGCCTCATTTTTATACATAAGAAGGCTTTGTGCACAGGTTATGGCCGAGTTCAGACTGGCCGTTTGGCCCGATATGGGCACGTTTCACAAACGGATTAAAGGGGCCGGTTCACACAGGCACAGCTGTCCGGCGTTCCCCAGCCGTACTCAACCCATCTTGTAACGCTTCCCTTCTGAGTTTAAAAAGTACCAGGTGAAAGTGGTAGCAAACCCTGGAGAGCGCGTTGATCCCGCTTCCCGGATGTGTGCACGCTAAACGCTAAAAGCCGGGAACCACCCGCGTCGATAATGTGTGCTGGCTGTTCCCGCAGGGATGCGCATAAGCACCCATGCGCATAGGCGCCTGCCACGGAGCGAGGAAAAAGCTGCTTACAGCCACGCCTCCGCCAGGGGCAGGCCAACAGTGCGAATGCTTTCTTGCGCCTCCTCCCCAGTATGCTCCCACATCAGTCGGTGCAGTGTGACCGGGAATATCCAGAACAAGTTGTTCCGGGTCTCTTTTGCCACGACTCCCTCGCACTCCATACCGCCGGTCTGAACTCAGCCTATGTTTCTGCCGCTTCTATTGTCATCTGTCCCAGTATTAAAATCAGGCTCCCATTACCTGGGGGAGATGTTCATCAACTTATTTTTTTTGCCATCAGGTTGCAGCTGTAGGCAACCCCTCCAGGGTTTTCGAGGCAAGAGATGTCCAGAGGTGGTTTGCCACTGCCTGGCTTGGCGTAGCGACCCTGGACTTCCTTGGTGGTCGCCCATCCAAACACTAACCAGGGCCAACCCTGCTTTGCTTCCAGGATCTGACAAGATCAGGCTAGCCTGGGCTATTTGGGCCAGGGGGGCAACTGTCACTGAGGTCTACCTGGAGTCTTTGCTTAGAAACCAGCTAACTAGAAACCAACGAAATGGTAACATCTTGGTACAGCAGCTGTTTCTGTGCAAAGTTAAGTTAATTGTATAAACCCACTAAGACATTAAAGGTAAAGGTAAAGGTCTCCCTTGCTCGAAAGCCAGTCGAATCCGACTCTAGGGTTGCGGTGCTCATCTCCGTTTCCAAGCCGAAGAGCCAGCGCTGTCCGAAGACGTTTCCGTGGTCATGTGGCCGGCATGACTAAACACCGAGGCGCAGGGAACGCTGTTACCTTCCCACCGAAGTGGTCCCTATTTATCTACTTGCAATTTCTTGCTTTCGAACTGCTAGGTTGGCAGGAGCTGGGACCAGAGATGGGAGCTCACTCCGTCATGCGGCACACTCGGGTCTCGAACTGCTGAACTACTGACCTTCCACAGCCTGCAGTTCAGCATCTTAACCACTTGAGCCACCACACTAAGACATTAAAATGCCACAAAACCTCGCGCTTTTTTATTTTTTTGGTTTTAAATGTTTATTAAGAGGAAATATAACATATCAAGAAATATAATAACTGCAAAACAGTATGTATATTTTTTTAAGGCAAATCTGTGGCGCACACCAAGCTTTGTGTTTCCTTTAGTTCCCTTTTAAATAAAGTTGTTTCAAAAATAGAAATGTTCTCTATTGAAAATCATTATGACAGGATTGAACCTGAGGGGCATTATTCTGTTTCCGTATATATTCATTTTAATCATGGCATCCTCGCTATTTCCAAGTGGTTCGACACATTTCGCACCAGATCTTAGCATTACTTAGGCTCAGATGAAAAACTACCTCTCCTCTTGCTGGTTGCAGGGTGGCCAGACGGCACAACCATCTGAGGGAGTGCCTGTCCCCCCAGAGAGCTTCTCCAGACACTGTGTTCTGCACCTCACTCTCTCCTTTGTGTCCAACCTTCTGAGTTGGGACGACTGGAATTGACTCATAGAGTTGCCAGCTTAAGGATGGGAAATTCCAGGAGATTTTGGGGTGCGGGCTGAGGAGAGTGGGTTTTGGGGAGGGGAGGGACCTCGGCAGGGTATAATGTCATAAAGTCCACCCTCCAAACCAGCCACTTTCTCCAGGGGAACTGACCCCTCTGGTCTGGAGATCTGTAGTCTAATCATTGTCATCTGGAGATCAGTTGGAATTCCTGGAGATCTCCAGGTGCCACCTGGGGGGTGGCAACCCTAGGAGGAGTCCAGCTTTTTCTATCACAGCCCGCCAGCTTTAGAATGCCCTTTCCTGCATCCGCCACCTTCTCTTAATGTCTTCTAGTAATAAGGCCAAGACTTTCTAAAAATTTCAACGACCTTTTCATTGAGTTGTTACACCCCCCTCCCTTCCTTTTTTACTGATTTTATTATTTTTATTTTTTAATACAGTTTGGTCGTGACTGGTTTTTACACTTAAGCAGCTTGCAAACTCGGAGGGGAGGCATTATCTAAATATTTCAAATAAATCAAATCTCTTCTAGTTCCATTAGGTTAAAAAAAAAATCTTGAGATTGTAACCCACACGACAGTGGTCCCTTTCACACTTGGATCTCATCCCTGGTTTTATCAGAGTTCAACTCAGGACACAATCAGTGTTCCCACTAAGCTGAGTTAGTGTGAACTAGCTCACAGTTTTTTTAGCCTCCGCTCACACATTTTTGTCTTCGCTCAGGAAGGAGGGCTCCAGAGCAAACTAATTTATGCAGTAGCCAAACTGGTTGCTCACAACTTTAATGACCAGTAGCTCACAAAGTAGAATTTTTGTTCACAATACTCCACAGCTTAGAGTGAACATTGGACACAATACCTTGCATTGATCCCTGGTTATAACAGCATCCATTTATCCTGGGGCAAGTGTGGGGCAAAACTGGGGTGACCTGAGTGTAATGTGGAAACAAAAAATACTCCGAGATAATTACAGGGGCGAACACGAGTGCAGTGTAGAATGTTTGGGGACAGGGTTGAACCAGGATTTAACGTCTAGTACGGAAAGGACCGGTGTTTCAGCTCTGCAGCAGCAGGGACCCACTGCCAGCCTGGCACCCCAGCAACACATTGCACTCGAGCCA
>NW_015175393.1:555846-578675 GCF_001447785.1 Gekko japonicus | reverse complement strand
GCTTCTTCCATTAGTGAGTACCCAAACTAACATTTATGCAGTTGACTACTTCCATTGTCCCATTTTCAATGTAATATCAATTGGCTCCCGGTATAAAGATTTATTATTTATTTACAAATTTTATGTCTCGTCTTTATGCTGTTTATACAAGGGCTGGCCAGGGCAGCTAACAATTTACATAATAAAATTACATTATAATGGCATTAAAATAATCCCCCCTTCCAACAAACCTCATTAAAACGACTTTTAAAAGAGTTAAAAAAAACATAGAAAACAGTTAAAATATGTACAAAGCATTAAACATTGGATAGCAAGGAATGTTAATTGAGGGATTGCCAAACAAAACAAAAAAGTCTTCAGCTGCTAATTGATGAGGGGTTATGTACCAGCGCGACTGAATCTTAAAAAACTGTAGTCGGACATTGAATATGGTGGAGCAATTGGCTGGCGAGGACCACACATTTTCCCAGTCTGCTTCATTCCATTGTACCGACAGCTCTTCTTCCCAACTATGTTGAAATTTGAATTTTGGATGATTCTCTTCCGAGATTATTGTTCGATATATTTTAGACACCGTGCCTTTCGGAGAATTGGGATAGTGTTTAATGATTTTTTCTAGGTTTGTTAAATCCCTGTCAAACGTGCCCTGCTCCGCAAGGAAATCAGTGAGGTGCTTTAATTGTAAATACTGAACTGCTCTTGAGACAACAGCTCTGAGAGAACTGTGACTGACCCAAGGTCACCCACCTGGCTGCATGTAGAGGAGCGGGGAATCAAACCCAGTGCTCCAGATTAGAGTCCGCCACTCTTAACCACTACACCAAACTGGCCATCCTTCAGGTATGCTGGTCACAAACCATATGGGGCACCGGAAGGTCAACACCGGCACCTTGAATTGTGCCTGGAAACCAACTGGAAGTCAGTGAAGGCGGACCGAGACCAGGGCAGTAGCCAGCGGTGGGGCTTTACGGGCTGAGCCTCCCCTGCGATTAGGGTGGAGCTCTGCCACAGCTAAAGCTTTTCCTCCAGGCCACCTCCTGTCTACACCAGCCAGTGAAACGGGCCGTCGGCTCTCCGAGAGCCTCAGAGAACTGACAGCCTGACTTGTTGGCTGGCGCAGATGCAGCGAGGTGCCTGGGAGGGCCATTAGAGAATGACCCACCCAGGCGCCTCACTGCATCTGTGCCAGCCACTGAGTGGGGCCGTCGGCTCTCCGAGAGCCAATGGCCTTCCTGAGGTTGAGCCTGACTGCCTCCTCTTTGACTCTCTTCCTCCCTCTGCAAACGGAGAGGAAGGAGGAGAGTCACTTGTGGTGATGTAGGCTTGCCAAGTCCCCCCGGGGGCGGGGAAACCCCCGCCCCAGAGGCCCGTTCCCCACTGCTGGCGGATCGGGCCCTGGGGGGAACCCCACCCCAACGTGCGCGTCACCCGGAACTGACGTGACGATGACGGGTATGCTGGGGGCGAGGCCACGGTCCTGCCCCCTGGTCCGGGCAGGAGCTCCCCCACTTTTGCTGACCAGCAGAGGGAACTCTGCCCACAAATGCCCTGAAATACAGTGTGATAACGTCACCCAGAAGTGACATCATTGTCCCACTGACATTGTAAGGTGACACTCTAGTTTTTGGGCAAAACTCTATGGTAAAATTAGGCTCAAACCAGAGTTTTGCCCCCAAACTAGAGCATCACCACACAATGTTGGCAGCATGATGACATCACTTCTGGGTGACATCATTGCACCGCACACATTTTGCACATACAGCAGAAGCTCCCAGACAGGTCATACATCCCCCCCACACACACACTGGCAAAAAGGTAGAACTTGGCAAACCTTATTGCAAGAGCATCTGTATCCTGGCTCCAACATTCTATACCAACTGAAGATTCTGAACACTTTTCCATAGCAGTTCCACAGAGATCAGTAATCTCATCTAGATATAACCAGGGCACGCACCGCAGTGGCCAGGTTTCTTCTGCCCAGGAAAGGCTGCAGCTGGCTAACCAGTCAAAGCTGGTAGTTTAAAGATAAACTAGGGACTTGCAGAACACTGACTGGGAGAAAGAGGTTTTGCATCTCCTAGAAACCTGTGATCTGGAACACTTGGCCTACAAATGTTAGTACAGTCAGGTGCTGTTTACACTTACAATGCGTCAAATGCTCCCTGTCAAAGAATGACCAGTTTGAAATGCTAATGCCTAATTAACTGAAATTTCATAAAGCAATACTTTTCCATTTTGATCGCTCACAGCATTCTCCATTCACAGAGTACCAGTCTGTGCCACAACAACCTTTTCTTTTGGCAACAATTACTGGATTGTGTCTGTTGAATTTTAATGTCAACCAGAAATAGGGTTGCCAAGTGGAACTTACCCTGCCGGCGGGGGACTCCCGATCGTATCCTGGCGCATGCACGCCGCATGCACGTCACAGGGAAGTGACGTCATGACGCCGGGCACGCTGGGGGCGGGGCCACGACCATACAAGGGAAAACCATAGTTTCCCCTTGTATGGCCGTGGCCCCGCCCCCAGCGTGCCCGGCATCATGACGTCACTTCCCTGTGACGTGCACGCTGGGGCGGGGTTCCCCCCGGGGCCCGATTCCCCGGCGTCAGGGAATGGGCCTCTGGGGCGGGGGGATTTCCGCCCCCCGGGGGGACTTGGCAGCCCTAACCAGAAACCAGATTTTGAAATCATGAAAGAGTTCACCTCAGTGTGGCCATGATGAAGTGGCTTCTCAGGTAGCGGACAGTGGGGCACCATGAAGCGGGAAAGTGCCACGTTATTTGATTTCATAATTTTGCCACCCTGGGGGAGGGATACCATTTGGACTTTCTGTCACAAGATGGAAAAGACACACTTCCTAATGGTTCTTTGTGTAGTCTCCCTTTCCTTGAGAAATGTGGGTTGGCTCTCTTGCTTGGACCCTTTGGAGTCTATGTGCTTTACAGGCATCTTAGTGGCCCTTGTGCAATTCTCAAACATTTCAACCCTCATTATATGAGTTGACAGAATGAATGATGCAGGGGACGATCCTCCTCCCTTAAGACAGTAAGACTGTCGATTATTGCACTCTGACTTTCGTCCAAGAACTATTAAGAATTACAATTGTCTTTCCATAAACCCAGCCCAGGCTGCGGTCACACGGAGCATTAGCCACGCTACAGAGACGGAAGATAGGCGGATTTTCCGGGCGCGATCACACCGCAACATCTGGGAAGCGTAGAGCTCCCGTGGCGAACCTGAGGCTTCCCGCCGAAGATGCGGAGTTAAAAACTAGTACCTCCGAGGTACTAGTTTCCGGAAACCGCAGGGCAAGGGCTGGCGTCTGATCGCGTTTCCGGTGGTGGCATCCGGCGCCCGCCCATGTCCCTTCGCAAACAGGTTCCCCCCCTCCAAGTCTCCACAAGATGCGCATAAGCACCCAACGGCGCATGCGCACAAAGAGGAAAGCGAAAGGCTTAAAAAAAATAAATGACCCCGTTTGTCATGGCAGTGGCGCCTAGCTATTGCTTGTGTGACCATGCCGCACCGCTTCTTCTTTGCCGTGCTGCAGGATCGTCGTGTGATCGCCAACCTTGTTTACCCGCCAGCGCCGAGGGAAAGACCCGTGGTGTGCCGCCGGCGTGTCGGATTGCGTAATCGCGTATCAAACTGCGCTGGGGCAATTAGCCCCCCCCCCGTGATATCCGGCCCGTGTGACCGGGGCCACAGTTAGGTATCTGCAAGTGGAAAGCTACCATCATTCTTAATTGTGGGCTTTGAAGTGGTTTCCTCTGACTGATGGACTGTAATTAATTTTCAACACTCTGTATGCTGTTGGGCAAAAGGGCCATAGTAACAAGGGAACCTATAGCATCAAGACCCCTTCCTCCAAGCTGGCAAAAGCAAGAAGACAGCGGGTAGGAAAAGACACCAGATACACACCTTGATGTTAGAGTCTGTTTATCTTAATTCCTGAACTATCGAAACTAGCATGTCTGTTCATGAAATAGAGCATGTCTCTTCATGAAATAGAGTGATTCTATAAACTCTGTATATTTGAACACACCTTGCTTGAATACCTCACCAAGGAAACTCATTTTATTTATTTATTTAAGACCTGGACCTCTGGAAGTATTCTGTCCTAATCTTTACCACGTATGCAGAAATAATTCTAGCAGGCTCAGCTGGGATAACCAGATGTATTCCCACGGAATGCCTGCTTTCAAGGCAATGACAGTTTCAAGGAGAAAAGAACAACCTGCAAAGATGCTGAAACTGTCCCCTAAGCCAAAGCAATATCTGATGTCACAGAAGAGGAAGAACTCTACACAAACAGTGTGCAGCAGGGTAATTACAACGGTTTTAAGAGGTCAACATCTAAAGCAAGCCTTTCAAGGACTACAAATTCAAATAGGTGTGCCAGAGAAGAATATCAGGTTAAACATATGGAGCAAAGGGAACTTCTAATTGAGTTTTATCCACTACTATTCTGTTCTTGATCACTTTAGAAGTTTTCATCTCCTTCCAGTTCACAGATGGTTGGTCAGACCAGACATGGGGCTTGCAGGCGTTCATATGTGGCCTGCTCACTTTCATCTGGAGGAGCTTGCGGTAGAAGCTCGGTATTTTAATATGAACTTAAAAGTGAAAGGAGTCTGTTTTGCACAAATACAATGTTCTGAGATGCTTCCTACCTGCTTCTCTTGTTTCAACTGCACCAGTCTTTTACAAATAAAGTGTTTACCTCCACTCCCCTGTGAAGGAGTTCTCCTAGTTTCCAAAAATCCAATGCACTGAATCACCAGATCAGAGCCCTACAGAAATCCTTATGCAGGTACAGTCCCAATGTAAGCCACTGATATCACTTGTTCTGCAGTAATGGAGACTGATGAGTTCAGGGCTCTTCAAGACTATCCTATAGTGGGCACAATTCTCTAGAAATATGTATGCATGAAGAAAGAAAATATCACTTATAAGTCCAGCAATCTGATCTAATGCTGGCCCTAAGAGCCATTACAGGACCATTACAGGACCCTGTGAAATTACAGAGCCATTACAGAGCCATTACAGGACCCTGTGAAAAGCAAGGAAGAGTTGAATCTGCTTCGTGCTTAAAAACAAAAGGATGTTGGCCAAAGCATGGCCCATTCTGACAGCCCTTAGGTAGGTTACACAGAGTGGGTGGTAGGCCCGACTCCTTCTCTGTTTCCAAAAGGGGCCTTGTGCAGTCTTGGCCTATGACCTTGGCAAACAGATGGTGTGCAGGGTCAGAGCAAAAGGATAAGGCAGACCTGCTTGCAGCGGGGTTTGGTTTGGAGCCACAAACCTCTGTTCTATCGATTGCCTTTGCATAGAAAAATATAGACAGTAACAACCAGGGGTCATTTCCTGCAGGAGTGCACAGGAGCAGAGCTCCGGCAGTAAAGAGCCCAGGAGGCGGGCACATGCAACAAGCCCCGCCCCCTGCTCCCAGCAGCCCTCAGTCTGAGCAAGAAGCAGCCAGGTAAATTGCAGAACCACCCTGGCCCCCCATTACAGGACCCTGTGAAAAGCAAGGAAGAGTTGAATCTGCTTGGTACTTAAAAACAAAAGGATGTTGGCCAAAGCATGGCCCATTCTGACAGCCCTTAGATAGCTCACACAGAGTGGGTGGTAGGCCCGACTCCTTCTCTGTTTCCAAAAGGGGCCTTGTGCAGTCTTGGCCTATGACCTTGGCAAACAGATGGTGCGCAGGGTCAGAGCAAAAGGATAAGGCAGACCTGCTTGCAGCGGGGTTTGGTTTGGAGCCACAAACCTCTGTTCTATCGATTGCCTTTGCATAGAAAAATATAGACAGTAACAACCATTAACAGGATCATTTGTGGGCACAAAGATTATCCATTGACATTTCCACTGAAGGGTTTTGCTTATTCTTGGGCGATAGGATGAAATCCTACCCATCTTCCATATTAACCCTGGGTACCTGTATGATGTGTGAATCACCTTGAGCTATTTGTTTGTAGATATCTCTCTGCAACCAGTTCTCCTCCTCTCTGCTTGTGGACTGGATTGCATGGCTTGATTCAGGCCATTTATACAAAAGAGCAGGGCTTGACAGGAATGGGCCATCACACCAGAACAGGTAACACGAAATTTTAAACATTATCTTCAGGCGACAGGAGTCCTGCTATCTAGCCATACAGAAACCGATTATCCCTGGGTTAAATGCACCAGTGGCAAGAACTTGTGTGATAAGTTTTGTAACACTGGAACCAAATTTATTTGCTTAGCCTCTTAGGCTAAAAGCCAACTGCTGGCAGAAGGTCTCAGTATCTTTGACCTCTGCTGCCTTTCATTATCTCGTTTTTTGCGAGGATCATGTATGCCTTTAAGTGGAATTATACACTCTAGGATAACAAAAAAAGCGACTTTTTGGGCCTTAAAAGCGACTTTTGGGCCTTAAAATGGAAGAAGTGAACGTAGCAAAGAGAACATTGATACGGTATTTGATTACAACGGCCAGAATGACTTATGCGCAATGTTGGAAGCAAGAAAAAATACCCGAATTATGGGAATGGATAAAGAAGTTACTTTTCATGGCAGAAATGGATACAATGTAAATAACAAAGTGGATGAGGAATTTTTCACAGATTGGAAGGACTTTAAAGACTATATTGAGAAACACTGGGATGTCAAGAACAATTTGTTTTGCTTTAATAATTATTAAGAATAGATTACAGATATGTTCGAATGAAATGGTTATAGAACAGGTTACCTACAAGGTTGAAAATTAAGAAAAAGGTAGTAAAAGAAAATGTGAACTTTTAAGTATGGTTAAAGAGAAGGGGAAAGAATAGGAGAACGAGACATGGTGGGGGTGGGAGCGCTGCGGGAAGCCTGAAGCAGGGGAGGGAGGGTGATTGGATAAGGGATGTATTTAAAAGGGTGAAATGGATTAATATTGGACATGTTGCTATATCCTGATAATAAAATTGTGGGTTTTTTTTTAAAAAGGAGACCCTTCACTCACTTTCAGCGCTCCTCATAGCATGGCATTTAAGGCCGCACATTGGGCATACCATTCTCATATTGATATTGTAGCTGTGGTTTAGGTGCTATTGAATCTGTAAGACATGTTCTATTTGAATGTTTCTGGTATAACAAGACAAGACAGAGATGGATTAAACCTTCGACACAACGGCAGACCAAGTCCTGAGCAGATATCTTGGTTCTAAATTACTAGCAGATTCAAGGGCAGAAAATAGACTCATTTTAGATAAATTTTTAGTTCAGGCCATGAGCGTTCGGGCACTTTACAAAAGAACCGTTATTTTTGCAACATATGTACTAGCCCTGTCTGGTCTGAATTCTTCCTTTCTTCCTCAATATTCCCAGTTATGATTGATAAACACTACTCAAGACCTATAGGTCAGAGGAGTAAAGAAAGAAAGAATGAACTGAAAGAATGGCATTTAATGGATTCTGAGTTAGTCCAATAGGAGAGATGTAAAGAAGAAGGGAAACCTGACTGTGTGCCAAGTGCAGTCAAAAATAATTGTCTTCTTCTTGATTACTGTTTTCACGGCAGAATAACAGTGATTCCAGGGCTCTTTTTGTAGAAAAAGCCCAGCAGGAACTCATTAGCATAATAGGCCACACCCAACATCAGGAACTCATTAGCATATTAGGCCACACCCCTGACAGCACAGCTCATTAGCGCATTAGGCCGCACCCCTATGTTACCAGAAGTCTGGTCATCCAGCCACACCCACCTTTTGCTTGTTATTCTGTTTACCTTGTTTGTGGTCAAAACCCAGGGCTTTTTTGTAGCAGGAACTCCTTTGCATGTTAGGCCACACACCCCTAATGTAGCCAATCCTAATGAGTTCCTGCTGTTGGGTGTGGCCTATTATGCTAATGAGTTCCTGCTGGCCGTGGTCAACTTGGGAGCCAGCCGGAACTCCGTTCCTGTGCGTTCCTGCCCAAAAATAGCCCTGGACTGACTACCTTTTTGTTCTAAAAGACTGCAAGCAGGTAAGCCCACTCCTCACTTCCCCATCAAAAAGGTATCTGAACATAATGCCCTGAAGCCAGTGATTTCAGATAAAAAGACTTCTTTAAAAAGTTATATTCAAAGTTCAAAGAAAACTAATTGGAAAACTGCAACACATATATAAAGAACTTGGCACCGTCTGTATTAATAATCAAGCTACTAATGGTACAACACTGTTGAAACAGCTGAGCTTCCACAATAAAGTTTATTTATCTATTGTCGTGGGCCAGTTTGACCAGCCTGAGTCCAGCATTGCTGAAGACTCCTCAGGAGTCTAGGAGCGACACGCAGCCGGCCCTGAACCAGCTAAAGTAAGTGAATTAGAGATACAGGAGCCTCAAAATGCATTGCCGGCAGCTGACCTTGACCCCCCAGCTCTGAAGTAGCCCACGAAGCACAGCTGCAGGAAAGCAGCCCACCAAGCTCCCCTTAACTGAACAGCGAAGGGAAAGGCTCCGACAAGACTTAAGAACACACAGAGTGCTCACCTCTTACAGCACCTCCAAGCAGATGGCTGTAAATCAGGCTTGTTAAGGAATGCCTATATAAATCAGAACTGGAGTTTGTAGAAGCAACTTGTAACAATCCTCTGATTCGCGAGCCACAACTCTGGACTTGCCTCCTGTGACCTTTGGACTGATCCTTGACTCCGCTTTTTTGGACCTGCCTGAACCTTGCTGATCAGTGACTTTGGACTGCCTTGATTCCGCTTTCCTGAACAACCCAAGAACTCCCTGGACTGGACTCTTGACTATGATCTAGCTCAGCTGCCTTACTCTGCCTGTATTTCAGGACATCCGTTTACAGACTGCCATTCTCCACAGAAGCTAGGGGCGGGTTACAGCTTCTCATAAAAACAAGACTGTTTTATGCTTCTTGATGTCACCATGTTTTTGGGTCCCACACAAACCCACCCACTAGGAACCACTTTAGACTGTAATGAGGCTTTTTGAATGGTTTAAGTCTGTCCTAAAGGTTTCCAAAGACTGAACTCGTTGAACCTTCACAAAGGAGTTCCATAACTGAGAAGAAGAAGAAGAAGAAGAAGAAGAGATTGGATTTATACCTCACCCTTCACCCGGAGTCTCAACGCGGCTTATAAACTCCTTTCCCTTCCCCTCTCCACAACAGGACACCCTGTGAGGTAGGTGGGGCTGAGAGAGCTCTGACACAAACTGCTCTTTTTCAAGGACAGCTCTTATCAGAACTACGGCTTGCCCAAGGTCATCCAGCAGCCGCAAGTGGAGGAGTGGGGAATCAAACCCGGTTCTCCCAGATTAGAGTCCGCGCACTTAGGCACTACACCAAACTGGCTCTCTAGCTATAGGTGGGGGTTGAATAATACCTTGCAGAGAGCAAGCATAGGTGTGATCATGGGGAAAGTGCTATCTCTGTCACCTCTAACAAAGTGTGTGTGTGGGTGTGTGTGGGCTAAGTGCCATCAAGTCGCTTCCAACTTATGGTGACCCTCATCTTTTCGTAGAAAAAGAGGTGCAGGAGCTCATTAGCATAATTCATTAGCTTAACTCATTTGCATATGCCACACCCCCTGACATCACCGGAAGTGTGTCAGAAGGCAACACCCACCGCTCAGGCTCCACTGGACTGTTTTGGATTGCTAGCTATTGGGGGGGGGGACGTGCAGATCTGTCCTCGCAGAGGAGGGAGAGCCTGTACCTGAATAAAACTTGGTCTTAGAGGTGCCAGGGACTGTTTTGGATTGGGGGGCCGGGGGGAGCTCTGCAACTTACCTGGCTGCTTCTTGCTCTGACTGAGGGCTGCTGGGAGCAGGGGGTGGGGCTTGTTGCATGGGCCCGCCCCCTGGGCTCTTTACTGCCGGAGCTCCGCTCCTGTGCGCTCCTGCAGGAAGTGACCCCTGGACTGACCCTATGAATTAATGACCTCCAAAATGGCCGATCTTTAACTGCCTTGCTCAGGTCTTGCAGACTGAGGGCCAGCCATGGCTTCCTTGACTGAGTCAATCCATCTCATGTTACATCCTCCTCTTTTCCTGCTGCCTTTCACTTTTCCCAGCACTATTATCTTTTCCAGTGAGTCTTGTCTTTTCATCATGTGACCAAAGTACGATAACCTCAGTTGAGTCCTTTTAGCTTCTAGGGAGAGTTCAGGCTTGATTTGATCTAGAAACCACTTTATTTGTCTTTTTGGAGGTCCCTGGTATCCGTCAAATTCTCCTCTAACACCAAAAGGAAAGACTTTTTTTTACTCAACGAATAATTTACATTGTGGAGTGATGGCCATGAGCATAGATGGCTTTACAAGGGGATTAGCAAAAAGCCTAGCAGGAACTCATTAGCATAATAGGCCACACCCAACAGCAGAAACTCATTAGGATATTAGGCCACACCCCATGCCTTCCCTTGGCTTGCCTGGGTGCCCCACGGCTGCGGGGAGCCCAAGCAAGCTGGCCCTTGAAAAGGCTGGGGAAGGCACGGGGAGGCATTTAAATGCCTCCCCGATCCTTCCAGGGGTCCCCCTGGCCTGCCCGCCTCAGAGTCGCTGGGGGGGGGGGGTCGCCCTCTAGGCCTTCCCTCTGTAGCCACGCCTGCAGAGGTTTTGGCTGCAGTGGGCATGGCCAACTCTGAAGCTAGCCGGAACTCCGTTCCTGTGCGTTCCTGCCCAAAAATAGCCCTGGCAGATCCATGGAGGAGAGGTCCATCAGTGGCTACTAGGCATAGTGATTAAAAGGAACCCCCAACATTTGCAGGGAGTAAACCACAGAATAACTGTGCTAGGAGGCAACATCACCGGAAGGCCTTGGCCTCTATGCCCAGCCTGTTGGTCCTCCAGGACAGACAGTTGGCCCCTGTGTGAAACTGGATGCTGGACTAAGTGGACTACTGGTCTGATCCAGCAAGGCTCTTTTTGTATTGATTAAATCAAACTGTTAAAAATGTCAAATGCACTATTTTAACTATAAATACAAAGGACTTGACTACTTGCATGCTAATCAGAAAGTTAATGGGTCAGAGTTTAAACAAATTGTTCCCTGTTTATATAAACAGTTCTGTCGATTGTTCAAACCAGGAAGGAAACTGGTTTGCAGACGCTGTCATGCTACTTTTCGATCAAATGCCACTGACCTCCAAAATGTTTTGGAGAAAGTGAGGAGCCACCCAGATTTTAGTCCTGCATAACTTTCAGACTGAAAAATAAAATACATTTTATAGCTCTTTCTCAAAAAGGGATTTTTTAAAAAGTCTTGAATGAAACTGGGGGGAAACAAAGGATGGTGTTCCGCCGAAAATACACTTTTTTATTAGAGATTACTCTTACGTATTTTTGTAAATGGATTTAAATGCTTGGAAAGGACTTATTTCAGTAAGTTAAAACAAACTCATTGTTAGGATTATTATTAGTTTTATGTTGTTCCCTTGACTTTTGTTGTTCAGTCGCACAGTCGAGTCCGACTCTTCGCGACCCCATGGACTAGATCCCGCCAGGCCCTCCTGTCTTCCGCTGTCCTCTGAAGTTTGCTCAGTTTCATGTTCGTTGCCTCGATGACACTGTCTAACCATCTCATCCTTTGCCGTCCCCGTCTTCTTTGACCTTCAATCTTTCCCAGCATCAAGGTCTTCTCCAGTGAGTGCTCCCTTCTCATTTGGTGGCCAAAGTATTTGAGCTTCAGTTTCATTATCTGGCCTTCCAGGGAACAGTCAGGGTTGATTTCTTTGAGGATTGACTGATTTGTTCTTCTTGCAGTCCAAGGGACTCTCAAGAGTCTCCTCCAGCACCATAGTTCAAAAGAATCTATTCTTCGGCGCTCGGCCTTCCTTATAGTCCAACTCTCGCAGCCATACATGACTACTGGGAATACCATTGCTTGGACCATGCGTATTTTTGTTGGCAGGGTGATGTCTCTACTTTTTATCATGCTGTTTAGGTTCGCCATCGCTTTCCTCCCAAGGAGCAGGCGTCTTTTAATTTCATGGCTGCAGTCACAGTCTGCGGTGATCTGGGATCCCAGGAACGTGAAGTCTGTCACCACTTCCACAACTTCCCCTTCTATTTGCCAAGGAGTGATGGGGCCGGATGCCATGATCTTAGTTTTTTTGATGTTGAGCTTCAAGTCTGGAGGCAGCCCGTGGCAAACGTTTACTAGTACCTTGGAGGTACTAGTTTTTTAACACGCATTGTCGGCGGTAAGCCATGGCTGCGCTCCACTTCCCAGATGTTGGGGTGTGATCGCGCCCGGATAATCCGCCCACCATCCATGCCTCTCCTGCAGCAACTTTGCCATGTGACAGGGGCCCAAGTGGCTTTTTGGAAAGTGGCCCAAGAAAAGCTCCCTGATCGCTATACATAATAATAATAATAATAATAATATTATTATTATTATATAGGATTTTTACCCCGCCCACCCCTGAAGGGCTCTGGGCGGCGTACAGAGTATTTAGCCCAAGGTCATCACATTTTGGGCAACTATGCATATGTGGAAGGCACAAGGAGTTCCCCCACGTTCCCCTCCATTGCTGTGGTGCCCTCCGATGCCCAGAAAGATTGCTACGGGGGTCACAGAATCCAAACAGGGGAATGGCTGTGCGCATCAGTGGGTTGGTGCACGGAGGAAAAAGGGGATGAAATTGCCCTTCCCCTGAGCAGAGGTGCACTTCAGGAACAGGCAGGAGGAGCAGTTTCAACAACTTGCCCTCCCTCCCTGTAGCCCCCATCCCCTGTGTGGTTGTTCCTTCACGCTCATCCCACAATCCTGGGACTGATGCCTCCAAGAGCTAGAAAGAGCTGCAGCAATGGAGAGGAAGGCAGGAGAACTATCCCTTTCACAGACAGAGTGGTAAATTGGTTATATAAAAAGGTAAAGGTTCCCTTGCTCGAAAGCCAGTCGAGTCCGACTCTAGGGTTGCGGTGCTCATCTCCGTTTCAAAGCCGAAGAGCCAGCGCTGTCCGAAGACGTTTCCGTGGTCATGTGGCCGGCATGACTAAACACCAAGGTGCGCGGAACGCTGTTACCTTCCCACCGAAGTGGTACCTATTTATCTACTTGCAATTTCTTGCTTTCGAACTGTTAGGAGCTGAAACTAGAGACGGGAGCTCACTCTGTCATGCGGCACCCGGGTCTCGAACTGCTGAACTACCAACCTTCCACAGCCTGCAGTTCAGCATCTTAACCACTTGAGCCACCGCAGCTCCAATTGGTTATATACTGCCCACCATTTTTAAACTTTTTGTGTCATATGCTTTCCAGTTCAGACCAAAATAAATCTGAATACAGCTTCACTTATACTTTTCAAAAAAGCAAAAGATGCAAAGCCAGTTACATATTATGAAGTATACCACCATCTAGCATACCTATAACAAACACTAAACACAAGATTTCATTAGTAAACACTACACTGCTCCCATCACAGGATGCCACTCACAATCAATCATATATGGGCCAAATCAGCATGTGGCTCGATCTGGGGTGTCGTGGCCACTTCAGCTGCTTCCCGAGCCTCCAATAAGCCCCCCCCAGAGCATGAACTATCAAGCACAGATTAATATCATCGGATTGTGCCCATGAAGCACTCTCAAGCATTCTGATCCCTGTATAAGCGACCCCAGTGTTCCTCAACTCTCTAGCCTAATTGCAAAACAAAAACCACCATGGCGCTATGCAGACTGGGCCAGCCAGGGGCTCTTAGCCTGGGGGTTGCGCTCCACGCCCACCCTGGTCCCAGGCAAGCCCGATGTGGGTGGCCTCAGCAAACTGGATCGGGGCCTGTTCTCCATGCTTCCTTTGCCGACTCCTCGTAGAGAGCCAGTGTGGTGTAGTGGCTAAGTGCGCGGACTCTAATCTGGGAGAACCGGGCTTGATTCCCCACTCCTCCACTGGCAGCTGCTGGATGACCTTGGGCAAGCCGTAGTTCTGCCAGAGCTGTTCTTGAAAGGGCAGTTCTGGAAAGAGCTCCCTCAGCCCCACCTACCTCACAGAGTGTCTGTTGTGGGGAGGGAAAGGAGTTTGTAAGCTGCTCTGAGACTCCTTTGGGGAGTGAAGGGCGGGGTATAAATCCAATCTCTCTCTCTCGTATGTACTCACACTGATGCAAGACAGCAGGTTGAATGTTCCTTTATTCAGGTCTTACACACAGGCGTCTTTGCCCAGGTCCTCTGGGTCGTTGCACCACTCCCTTCCTAGCTGGTTCTTCCCTCCATTTCCATGCGCTCTACTGACCACCTTCATTCCTCTCTTCCTTACGCCCTGAGCCACCCAACTCCTCTCCACATCCGCCCTTAAATCCTCCCCCAGCTGTGGGCGGTCCCTGCCTCCTCTCCATTAGCTGCGCACACCGTCCTGGGTGCACGCCCTCCCCAGGCAGAGTGGCACCTCCTCCCAATAGCCATGCTCTCCCTAGCCGATATCCTTCTGAACAAACTCTGGCCATGGGTTACCTTGAACCTCAGCCCCTGAAAGGGTCTCCAACCCCCAGCTGCCCCTCTGTGCCCCGGGGCTCCTCATTCATTCCTCACCAACAGGATGCAAGATGGCGGGCAAGGAGAGCCAAAACCTACTGTACAAACTGGGGTCCCCAGAACATACAGGAAATCATGCCCTTGCTGCCCCAGTGGTGTCTTTAAGTGCCTTCTTTATCTTTGAATGGGAGAGTGGCTGTTATGTACTCCCATAAGGAAAAATAAAGAACTGAAGCCACAGCAGCAAGGGCAAGAATGCCCTCCTGACCCTAACAATGGACCTCCAGTAAAAACGACATGTGTGTTGTGTACTTCATTATTTCCCCACCCCAGGTCACAAGAGATCCCTGGAATCTTTTTTGCAAGGTCTTACTCAAGAGACTATGTTTTGCTGCTGTGTGAATGGTGTTTCCTTTAAAACTACATTACATATCTGTTTACTGTCAAAAGGTCTTTAAAAAGTTACACTGAATAGCTTTGGAAGAGAAGAAACGCCCTGACCTGGATAGCTCAGGCAAGCCCGATCTCGTCAGATCTCGGAAGCTAAGCAGGGCCGACCATGTTGGCATATTGTATTATATGTATGCAAGATGACAGCCAATGATGCACACATGTCAGATTAAACTGATCTGGGTGACAGGTAAGACTGTCATGTGACAGGGTCACCAGATGCAAGTTGCACTAGGTTGCATCAGCTAATTAACTATGTCACCATGAGTTGGCAAAATGACTCTGATTGGTGCAAGTACTGTATATATGTAATGTAGTCCAGAGGCAAGTGTTCCACACCAGTGGAAGAGTGTATTGCGAAGCACCTTGTCGGTCAGTTCTATGAACCTGGGATACCGCATGGTGGAAAGGACTGTGTAAATAACTGTAAATAAAAGCCACTGTATATAGCTCAGATACAGCATCCTGATATCATTATTATTCAGACGTTCTGCGCATGCCGTCAGGGTTATGGGCCCAGAGGTGCGCTACTGAGCTGGAGTACAGTTGGAGAAGGCTGCACTGAGCTGAGGAAGTTTGCCAGGTCCAAATTGGTGAGCTACAGCGTGCATGTCTTCGGAGGAGGAAGAGGACGTCTTCCAGGCAGTAACACAGTCCACGGACGACAGCTCGTCCCAGTCCGGCTCGGAGGAGGCGGGAGAGACAGAGGACGCCGTCCAGCAGCAGATACCAAGTGGAACCGGTGAGCTTATCAGCATGGCTTTGGCTCCAACAGCCGTGTTTGTTGAAAAGCTGAGTTACACCAATTATACAGTGTGGGCTATGAAGATGCAGCACTTCCTTGTAAAGGAAGGGCTGTGGACATTTGTTTCAGCCCCCCCAGCGGCTCCCACGCCAGAGGAGAAAATAC
This sequence comes from Gekko japonicus, assembly GCF_001447785.1. Lineage (NCBI taxonomy): Eukaryota > Metazoa > Chordata > Lepidosauria > Squamata > Gekkonidae > Gekko > Gekko japonicus. The sequence continues at coordinate 562,868 of NW_015175393.1, read as the reverse complement.
AAATAGACAAGGCACTGGCTTTTATAGTCTTGAGTGTATCGGACTCACAGCTGGTTTAAGTCCAGTGGCACCTTTAAGACCAAGTTTTATTCAGGTACAAGCTCTCCCTCCTCTGCGAGGACAGATCTGCACGTGCCCCCCCCCAATAGCTAGCAATCCAAAACAGTCCAGTGGAGCCTGAGCGGTGGGTGTTGCCTTCTGACACACTTCCAGTGATGTCAGGGGGTGTGGCATATGCAAATAAGTTAAGCTAATGAGTTATGCTAATGAGCTCCTGCACCTTTTTCTACGAAATGACCCCTGCCTATAACAAATACTAAACACAAGATTACATTAGTAAACACTACACTGCTCCCATTACAGGATGCAACTCACAATCATATATGGGTCAAATCAGCATGTGGCTCGATCTGGGGTGTCGTGGCCGCTTCAGCTGCTTCCCGAGCCTCCAATAAGCCTCCCTGGAGCATGAACTATCAAGCACAGATTAACATCATCGAATTGTGCCCATGAAGCACTCTCAAGCATTCTGATCCCTGTAAAAGTGATCCCGGTGTTCCTCAACTCTCTAACCTACCATGGCGCTATGCAGACTGGGCCAGCCAGGGGCTCTTAGCCTGGGGGTTGCGCTCCACGCCCACCCTGGTCCCAGGCAAGCCCAATGTGGGTGGCCTCAGCAAACTGGATGGGGGCCTGTTCTCCATGCTTCCTTTGCCGACTCCTCGTAGGGAGCCAATTTGGTGTAGTGGCTAAGTGCGCGGACTCTAATCTGGGAGAACCGGGTTTGATTCCCCAACTCCTCCACTGGCAGCTGCTGGATGGCCTTGGGCAAGCCATAGTTCTGATAAGAGCTGTCCTTGAAAAAGAGAAGGGCAGTTCTGGAAAGAGCTCCCTCAGCCCCACCTACCTCACAGAGTGTCTGTTGTGGGGAGGGAAAGGAGTTTGTAAGCTGCTCTGAGACTCCTTTGGGGAGTGAAGGGTGGGGTATAAATCCAATCTCTCTCTCTCTCTCTCTCTCTCGTATGTACTCACACTGATGCAAGACAGCAGGTTGAATGTTCCTTTATTCAGGCCTTACACACAGGCCTCTTTGCCCAGGTCCTCTGGGTCGCTGCGCCACTCCCTTCCTAGCGGCTTCTTCCCTCCATTTCCATACGCTCTACTGACCACCTTCATTCCTCTCTCTTCCTTACGCCCTGAGCCACCCAACTCCTCTCCACATCCGCCCTTAAATCCTCCCCCAGCTGTGGGCGGTCCCTGCCTCCTCTCCATTAGCTGCGCACACCGTCCTGGGTGCACGCCCTCCCCAGGCAGAGTGGCACCTCCTCCCAATAGCCATGCTCTCCCTAGCCGATATCCTTCTGAACAAACTCTGGCCATGGGTTACCTTGAACCTCAGCCCCTGAAAGGGTCTCCAACCCCCAGCTGCCCCTCTGTGCCCCGGGGCTCCTCATTCATTCCTCACCAACAGGATGCAAGATGGCGGGCAAGGAGAGCCAAAACCTACTGTACAAACTGGGGTCCCCAGAACATACAGGAAATCATGCCCTTGCTGCCCCAGTGGTGTCTTTAAGTGCCTTCTTTATCTTTGAATGGGAGAGTGGCTGTTATGTACTCCCATAAGGAAAAATAAAGAACTGAAGCCACAGCAGCAAGGGCAAGAATGCCCTCCTGACCCTAACAATGGACCTCCAGTAAAAACGACATGTGTGTTGTGTACTTCATTATTTCCCCACCCCAGGTTACAAGAGATCCCTGGAATCTTTTTGCCAGGTCTTACTCAAGATACTATGTTTTGCTGCTGGGTGAATAGTGTTCCCTTTAAAACTACATTGCAGATCTGCTTATTGTCAAAAGGTCTTTAAAAGGTTACATTAAATAGCTTTGGAAGAGAAGAAACGCCCTGACCTGGATAGCTCGGGCAAGCCCGATCTCGTCAGATCTCGGAAGCTAAGCAGGGCCGACTCTGGCAAGTATTTGGAAGGGCGGCCTCCAAGGAATACCAGAGGTGGGACGCAGAGGCAAGCTAATCAAGTCACCTGTCTGAAAGATGTCCAGGCCCCAGTAGGGGTCACCAGAAGTCAACCATAACCTCCAGGCAAGCGCACACACACACACATTTATTTTAAAAAAGAGAAGAAACAAATGGAACCTCTCCTGTTATTATATTACAGCTGCAAACAGGAACAACTGGACAGCAGTTTAATCTGCATCATGCGGCATCCTAACCAAGTTACTACAGACAAATTAATGACAGGAGAACTAATCTGAATGGGGGGGGGACATACGGATCCATGTACCATCAGCATACTTAGCGGTAAGTACACTAAGTAGATCGATGCTCTAGTATGCAAACAGCATGAGAGAAAATGAATTCTTGAAGCTTATGGAGCTTAGCAGCTACCCCTGCAACAACCAGCTGTACCATCAGAGTAAACATGATTATCCCCTCTTCCTGAATAAAGAACCCTCTCCATTATGGCCTCAGTTCTAAAACGGAAACGATGGCAAATTGTATTCCAAGAAGTCTCATCTTCCATTCAAACTGCAAACCTTTATCTGGAGTTTCGAAGGGTACGCATTTATTTTGGCACAGAATAACCAGTGGCTTAACAAAACTTCAATATGTGTTTCAAGTTACAGTACTTGTGAGAAATGGAAAAAGGGACTTCTGATAAAGAAAATCTTGAATACCTTGCTTTAAACTGTAGTAGAAAAATATTGCTTGAAATCAATTAATGCTTATTTTGAAACCAGACAGTAGGCCTGCACAAACAACCCAAAATTGAGAATAGGGACTTCTGGTCATAAATCATATAAATGCAGAAGTGCTTGGCTACATATAAAAATATAGTATCTGAATACAGACAAATTAATGACAGGAGAACTAATCTGAATGGGGGGGGGACATACGGATCCATGTACCATCAGCATACTTAGCGGTAAGTACACTAAGTAGATCGATGCTCTAGTATGCAAACAGCATGAGAGAAAATGAATTCTTGAAGCTTATGGAGCTTAGCAGCTACCCCTGCAACAACCAGCTGTACCATCAGAGTAAACATGATTATCCCCTCTTCGAATAAAAAACCCTCTCCATTATGGCCTCAGTTCTAAAACGGAAACGATGGCAAATTGTATTCCAAGAAGTCTCATCTTCCATTCAAACTGCAAACCTTTATCTGGAGTTTCGAAGGGTACGCATTTATTTTGGCACAGAATAACCAGTGGCTTAACAAAACTTCAATATGTGTTTCAAGTTACACTACTCAAGCCAGATATCCTCCTACTTTATACTTTGGAGACGTGTTCCCAGGGCAGCTTGGATCTATGCTAAGGGACAGAAACCTGGACCAGTTGATTCTTCGTTCCCGTTAAGTTCCAGTGTCACCCCAAGAGCTCAGACTGAGAAGACCTGCCCCTCTGTTTCCAAATGTGCTTGGGGCAGGTGGCATTGCCCATGCCAGTTGCTGAAATGGTGAAGAAAATGTATTCCATTTATGTTCCAGTTTGGTATACGTCTTTATTTTTAACTCAATTGCCACAGGTTCTAACAGGGTAATAGCTGAGACCTACATCTTCTACTGAGTATTTGTTACCTGGTAGGAGGGCCTCCAGGGACTGACAGCAAGCTGTAGTGGCAAAACAAGAGAAAGAAAAGGATCCAGCTTCAAATGGGCTGCATGGAACAAAGTGCCCCAGTAAGGTTCTGATAAACAACAACTTCCCCCTAAGCATCCCCCAGTGTGCAGAGCTCCAGTTCAGGCCAAAACACATTCAAACCTGAAATGCATATCTAGACCCAACACCAACATAAAACGGCAGCTTAGAGACCACTGTTTGTGGAGGTGTGGCTTCAATCACTTCCCAGCCTTCTCACATGAAAATTCCCAATGCTGTTCATGCTTCACTGTAACTCAGATTTAAAATAGCACTGGTATCAGCACAGACAAAGTTAGAAGTAGGGATGGGCACGAACCAGGAAAATGCAGTTTGGTTCATGGCATGCCCGGTTCCTGAACCACGAACTATTACGAACTTTTAGCTGCCAAAGGAATTGGTTTGGTTCGTGACCTGGTAGAATGCCACTGCCCCTGTGTTCTAGAGACACCAAACTTGCAGGGTCTCTCCGGCTGACTCTGCTCTACCTGCCCTCCAGGTTTGGTAAGTTATTGGACTTACAGGTTCCAAGTTACAGCCCCCGAAAGAAGGTGCCCCCAGTAAAGTGGGCCATAACTTGAACCCCGTAAACCCAATCCTCGCCAAATCTGGAGGGTAGGTGAAGGAGAGTCAGCCAGAGATCCCCTGCGAGTTTAGTGTCTCTAACATGCACATGATCTGTCCTATACACTCCTGAACCTGTACCTGTCAAAATGACTGCCTGACAGGTTCAGGAACAGGTTCAGGAGTGTATAGAACAGATCCTGTGCATCCTAGAGATAACAAAGTCTCAGGTGACCTCCACTGGGTGCTCCTCTACATGCCCTCCAAGTTCCGCCCCTGTTACTTTGAAATTTTGTAAATTTTGATTGAGCAGAGACAGTTTATTTGGAAATGTATTTGTTCACAAACCGCCACAAACAGCTGGAAAGTTTGTGGAAAGTTCGTGCCAGTTGACCGGCCAAGAACTTCACTTCACGAACCACAAATCGCCCAAAATTCATCATGAAGTTTAGTCTGGGAGCTGGTTCGTACTGATCCCTGGTTAAAAGTCATCACAACTGCCTTTTCAAAATGTGGTTTCTAGTGGGCTTACAAACCATATTCACACCAATGCAGTGTTAAAACATGGTAGGGACTGGGGTATCCACATGTGCAAAACTGGCAGCACTGGAAACCACAATAGTCACTCTGTTACAATCCCACTGGACCTTAGATCAGCTTGCCAGGTCCAGGGTGGGAAATTCCTGGAAAATTGGGGGTAGAGCCTGGAAAGGGTAGCGTTTTGGTGGGGAGGGACCCCAGAGGGGTATAATACCAGAGAGTCCATCTTCCATTTCCTCCAGGGGAAGTGATGTCTGAAGTATGGAGATCAACTCTAATTCCAGGAGCAATCCAGGCCCCATTGGGAGGCTGGCAAACCATCCTTAGAGGGGGTAAGAAGTCATTTAGTGGCCTAGCTATGGTAATTATGGCCTTTTACAGTCTTATGGCCATGTATGAAAGAAATAGCCTGTGTTTCATGAATATATTCTTACTTCGGGAATTGCAAAACAAAACATGTTTCAGACATACAGATCCTGAGGAGGTGGGCTGCCTGAGACTGTTATGTAAGCAGAAGAGGGAAATCTGTACATCCTCCAGTGCTATTTGCAAGTGTGCAAAATCCATGCGATTCACACCAAGTTTTGTTGCCAGCCTAGCTTGGAAGACTCAAGCCTGCTTGAAAGGCAAGTGTCTGAGAGTTTTGTTCTTCTCTTGCCCCACAAATGCTGTGGGAAAGGAGTCCTGCCGCACTACAATTGAAGGCTTTTAGGTAGGAAGAAGATCCTTCTGAGATTGCTTATATATTTCATAATTATAATCATTACCTTTTAGGAGGAGGGGAAGTAAATTAATGATTTTAGGAGTATTCTGAACCTACCCCCCCCAACACTACTATACCTGATATTCCTTTACGATTGAACATAATGATTCATTATTTTGAACATCACAATCTGGATACCTTTCAAACATAACTATTTCATCTTATAGGGATGATTTGACTATGTACATGTATTCGGAAAACAATCCTGTGGTTGTATGAGTACACATCAGCCGGATCAAGAGTTCTGGGGAGCTCAACAGCTTGCACAGTGTATTATTATTTCAGTTGGTCAATAAAAGTTATTAACTGGGTTTTGGTTTTGGATTTTGCTAGGGACCAAGACAGCTACCTACTTTTTGCTTCACTTGTTGAATTCCACATAAAGAAAGTAAATCCATGCATAACCAAACTATCAAGTCATTTGAATGGTGGCCTTTAAAAACAGAGCAGGTACTCAACTGCAATTGAAACTGCTATGGGTTGCTTGACCTGAAATGACCATATTCTGGTTTCCCTAAAGTACAGATAAGTACCTGTCACAATAGAGGTTTTTTTATCTGTCTGATGGTTGCTTTATCTCTTCAGTGCAATGTGATTCAAGTTGAACACAGGGAGTTGCCTTCGAGCCAGGCCATGGGTCCCTTGAGGTCAGTATTGTCTACTCTGACAGCAGGTCTCCAGGGGTCAAGCAGAGGCCTTTCACGTCAGCTGCTACCTGATACTTCTAACATCAAGTTCTTTGTTTTGTTTAAATGATGCAAACCTGCTACAAATTCCCTATACACTCAGGGCCGGCTCGCCCGCTAGGCAAACTAGGCACTCGCCTAGAGCGCGCCAGCCCTCAGGGGCGCCAAACTGCACCCCTCCAACCCCCTGCCACCGCCGCCCTAACCGGGTGCCCGCTCTCTCTCTCTGCGGCGAGGGAGGGAAGCAGGGGAGGGAAGGAGGAAGGAAGGCGGCGAGGAGGCAGAGGGTGCCATGGGGGGCGGGGGCCCTGCCTGTTGTGGGGAGGGGAAGGGGAAGGAGTTTGTAAGCCAGTCTGAGACTCCGAGTGATGGGTGGGGTACATATCCAATCTCTTCACTTCAAGTTTTTTGTTTTCTTTAAATGAAGCAAACCTGCTACAAATTCTCTATACACTCAGGGCCGCCCGCCAGGAAAACTAGGCGCTTGCCAAGGGCGCACTGCCAAACTGCGCCCCCTGCCGTCGCCCTAACCGCGTGCCCGCTCTCTCTCTCTGCGGCGAGGGAGGGAAGCAGGGGAGGGAAGGAGGAAGGAAGGCGGCGAGGAGGCAGAGGGTGCCATGGGGGGCTGGGGCCCTGCTCTCGTGGCGACACCCTTCCGCGCCCTCTGCTGGGGGAAAAGCGGAGAGACGCCCCCTCCCCGGCCCCGGCTCCCGAGGGCGCCCCGGAGGTCAGGCCCGCCGGCAGAAGACCCCCAGCTGCGGACTGCGCGCCTCCCTGATGCTCCGCAGCAGCTCGAAGCTCGCAGCAAA
>NW_015175393.1:550431-555800 GCF_001447785.1 Gekko japonicus | reverse complement strand
GCCTCCCTCTGGGCTGCCCGGGGCCGGGGGCCACGTGAGAAGCCCACCGATCTCCCCCCCGCTCCCTGGAGATCTGTGTCTCCGCCTGCCCCAGGGGGTCTGCTGCTGCTGACAGTGCAGGACGCCCAGCTCATCTCTCACTCACTCCCTCCGGCTCTCTCGCTCCAGGCTCTGCGGGGCCGCCCCTCCGTGCCGCCTGGTCTCGCCCCCGAGCCAGACCTGCACCACAGCTCACCCGCCCTCCCCCTCCCCCCTGGGGGGGAGGCGGCGGCAGTAAAAGGGTCTCCAGGCCCCACCAGGAGGTTGGCATCTGCGCCTGCCTAGGGCGCAGAAGCACCTCGAGCCGGCCCTGTATACACTAAAGCATATTGTTCAAGAAAGGTACAGAAAAGGACCTCTTTTCTTCTAAAAGACATCAGTGTCTGCTTTTAGACTCAATGGCTATGGTACGTATGCTACAGCCTCAAGCTTAAACATGCTTATCATTTACCATATAGCTTTCACTTGCTACAAAACGTATTTTGCTACTTTTCCTAAAAGCAGTTGGGAAAGGCATCTATTCCCCCCCCTACAGTCATTCATTCACCTATGTGCACACTGCTCTTTCTGCCTTGATGTTGCAATGCCCCAGTGCATAGTTTCAAGGACTGGAAAAATCAGGATTCAATAAACATCACCTCTCAAGCTGGCCATAAGGCTACAGTAGAGAAGATGCAGTCAGGGAGTACAGAGTGTAGGCAGCCAGTTTATCCTAGCCAACACATTCCACGTGTCCCATAAAATAGAGGAGGAACACGGTTCATTACAAACTACCTTGGACATCATGTACAGGTTAAACACAGGACCTGTAGCAAAGACACTGAAACCTGTAAAGGTCAGTATTAAGGAATTTTACATAGCTCTTACTATGGCAAGTGCTAGGATTTGCATGAAGGAGGAGGAGGAGGAGGAGGAGGAGGAGATTAGATTTATACCCCACCCTTCACTCGGAGTCTCAGAGCAGCTTACAAACTCCTTTCCCTTCCCCTCCCCACTATCACCCTCCTAGGGCCACAGTGCGTGTGTGGTGGGGGGGGGGGGTGAATGCCTTACCAGGCACCTGAGCAGCCGAGATTTCTTTTTTCCATGGCGGGTTCTTGCTATGTCCAGGTGGCGGTGTCTTCGGCGGAGGTCTTTTTCTCTCTTCCATCGGCTCATTGGGGTGGTCTTACGGCGCACGGCTGCGCGATGCTGTAGCCATTGGTCTCTGTCCCGCAGGCTCCGACCATGCTGCGTCACCACGCCACCGCGACACCCGGACCAATCACCACTTGAATCTCGCCGGCCCGTCACCATGTTTTCCCTGCCGGGTCGCCGCTTCGCCGCCGCTGCACCTCACCACTTCGGCGGAGGTCTTTTTCTCTCTTCCATTGGCTCATTGGGGTGGTCTTACGGCGCATGGCTGCGCGATGCTGTAGCCGTTGGTCGCTGTCCCGCAGGCTCCGACCATGCTGTGCCACCACGCCACCGCGACGCCCGGACCAATCACCACTCGAATCTCGCCGGCCCGCCACCATGTTTTCCCTGCCGGGTCGCCGCCTCGCCGCCGCTGCACCTCACCACTGCCGCTGCACTCCAGTTTTTCATTGGAGGTAGGGTGCCCCCCACTACCTAGGAGTGGATACCCATTTATCTACTTGCCTTTTTAAAGGGCTTTCGAACCGCTGGGTGGGCGGGAGCTAGGACAAGGGCCGGGAGCTCACTCTGGCTGCGGTGGGACTCGAACAGCCATTAGGCTGTTCGGTGATAGATTACTTTATGCAGGCTTTTACCGCCTGCGCCACCGCTCCCAGTTCTCCCAGATTAGAGTCAAACCCAGTTCTCACAGATTAGAGTCCATGTTCCTAACCATTACACCAAACTGGGGGTCCCCAGCCTTTTTGAGCCTGCAGGCACCTTTGGAATCCTAACGCAAGGTTGTGGGCACAATCACAATATGGCTGCCACAGAACGCAGAGCCAATCATAAAATGGCGGCCATAGAGGATCACACAAGGTCAGGGAGCAAGCTGACACAGGACTCTGATAATAGTAAAATCTGATATTTCAGGCAGAAGCTCCATTTAACAGGATGCCTTTTAATCTGCACAGCCAATCACAAGCCCAGCTGGGCAAAGACCCCACCTAGCCCCTCCTACTTTCTACAAGCACTTGGCAGGGGCCAGGAAAGTTGCCAGCAGGTGCCATGGTGCCCATGGGCGCCACGTTGGGAACGCCTGCTCTATGACATGCCCTTCTGACAATAATATGAAAGCTAATGCAGAATAAGTGACATATGGCTTTAAAGAACGAAAACCACCTCTGGCCTACATTCATTCTGCAGTCCTGGACAAATCATTCTTTCTCAAATTCACTTCCCCATCTGTAAGACTGAACCAATAACAGAAAATTACATAAATTCCAGGCATGGGCAATCTGCATACTCTTTCTGTTGGTATTTATGGAGGAGTCTATTGGTATTTGGAGCTGCGGTGGCTCAAGTGGTTAAGACACTGAACTGCAGGCTGGAAGGTCGGTAGTTCAGCAGTTCGAGACCCGAGTGCCGCATGATGGAGTGAGCTCCCGTCTTTGGTTCCAGCTCCTGCCAATCTAGCAGTTTGAAGGCAAGAAACTGCAAGTAGATAAATAGGTACCGCTTCAATGGGAAGGTAACAGCGTTCTGTGCACCTTGGCGTTTAGTCATGCCGGCCACATGACTACGGAAACGTCTTCAGACAGCGCTGGCTCTTCGGCTTGGAAACGGAGATGAGCACTGCAACTCTAGAGTCGGATTCGACTGGCTTTCGAGCAAGGGAAACCTTTACCTTTACTACTGATATTTGTGGGGGAGTCGATATCAACAGCACAGGGAAAAGATTTCTGTGTGTGCAAGTAACCTAGCAATAGTATTCTGTTGTAGTATGTATGAGGCTATTGTCTGAAAGTCAGACAATCTTGAGCTAAGTAATCATCATGGCTCTTCTCATAGAATCTTGGGAATCGCGTTGGCTTACAAATTTTAGATATCCCTATTCTTATTTCAGGAGAAGGTTATGACAATCGAATAAGCTTAAATCTGCAGTGTGATGTGTCCTCAAAGAACACTGAAGAAGTCTTGCCAGACATCATGATCACAACATTTGAACAACGTGATCAGCTCAGATCCTTTTAAATTATATATATACATACACACATATGTATATGTGTGTATGTATATATATACACACACACACACACACACATATATACACACACACATATATATATGTATATGTATATATATATGTATATGTATATGTGTGTGTGTGTGTATATTATATATATATATATATGTAAAGCAAATTAAAATATCAATATCTAGATGCTTAGCAAAATTAAGGTCCTCTGGAATCTGGAAATATCATTACAAAAATCTTGCTGACCCTGAGGAAATATGTCTATTTAGTAGAGGCCCAAGTACTTTTACAACAGATGCCGCCAAACACACACACACCCGTTTGTCTGTACTGCAGGTTGCATTTAGAACTTGTGAGTTCAGGTGAAACAATCATTTCACTCACAATCACCGTGAGCGCAGAAAACAATCTTTTCAAACCAAATCAAATACATTCTATGTGGCTAATCCTAATTATGAGGTGAACAAAAGTTGTCAGATCCCCAAAACCATCAGATGTTCTGCTAAAGACACATGTTGGAAAACAGGTGAAATCAATCTATAACAATTCCTGATTGGGGCTCCATTCGTCTAATTGCTGCTGTGGACTAAGTACCTAATTAAAGGCACAGTCATTTGTGCTGTAACTTCCTTGCTCACATCTGGGCTGATAATACACTACAAAAATTTGACCCAACAAGCCTGGTGCTAGAGTGCATCATGTATTTGGGTACCCCTGTTGACCAGCAGTTTCAAACAGCAAGTTGCCTGCATAGCTGTTCATGAGGATCCCAGCTGTTTTTTAGCGTTAGAACTCTGCCTCCCAAGTAAGTCCTATTTAGAGGTGGTACGGCTGAAACCAGAAGATCGTTGCTTGTGAAGATTGGTTCAGAAAATTATTGCTTGAAATGACAGATTGGGCTGTTTACTTGCAGGTAATTCCTGTATTACTCATATGGACTGCATGCAAAGACCAGTGCATGTATCAACCTAGGCCAAGAACACAGTTACCCCTTCTCGGTTGGGAGAACTTCAAGACAAAGAGGTGATGTGCAGACATTGCCTACACCATTGCTATTTATGCCATTCAAGAAACAGAATTCCCAGGGTTCCAATTCTCCAGCATTTCAACATTAGATAAGGTCTAATTAAGAGAAATGTTCCAACTTTCTATACCAAACTCTGTACTTTCAATACCAAATTATCTTCTGAGGGTCTCTCATAGAACGTATGAAATCTAGGGTAAACATTTACCTCCAAGAGGGCAATGGCATCACTGTTGTATCGCATACACTGAGAGTATGTCCTAAAATATATAGAGCAAAGTTTGAGTCCAATTGCACCTTTAAGACCCACGAAGTGTGCATGCACACAAAAGGTTATACCCAGAATTAAACTTTGTTGGTCTTAAAGGTGCCACTGGACTCACCCTTTGTTCTGTTGCTTCAGACCAACACAGCTACCCATCTGAATCTATCCTAAAATATATGCAGCACTCCTGTGTTATCATACATTGCAGAGAAAAATCTGTAGTGGTGAGCAAGATACACTTGAGGGAAGCTTGTCTACTAGAACTGTTCTCAGGAGAACTTCATAAGCCGCTAGGAAAACCCCAGGGTTCTATGGAACACAGTGTGTAATCCACTGCACAGGCACTAAACAATGTGAACTGTAAACTATGAAGTGTGCATGCATACGAAAGCTTATAGTAAAGGCAAAGGTTTCCCTTGCTAGAAAACCAGTCGAATCCGACTCTAGGGTTGTGGTGCTCATCTCCATTTTCAAGCCGAAGAGCCAGCGTTGTCCGAAGACGTTTCCGTAGTCATGTGGCCGGCATGACTAAACGCCAAGGTGCACGGAACACTGTCACCTTCCCACCAAGGCTCCCTCTAAGCTGTGGAGTCCTGGGAGCAAAAATTCTACTTGGTGAGCTCCTGGCATTAAAGTTGTGAGCAAGTGATTTGGCTGCTGCATGAATTAGTTTGCTCTGGAGCCATCCTTCCTGAGCTAAGACAAAAATCTGTGAGCCGGAGGCTAAAAAAACTGAGCTAGCTCACACTAACTCAGCTTAGAGGGAACACTGCTTCCCACCAAAGCGGTGCCTATTTATCTACTTGCAATTTCTTGCTTTCGAACTGCTAGGATGGCAGGAGCTGGAACCAGAGATGGGAGCTCACTCTGTCATGCGGCACTCGGGT